>NC_089315.1:28835630-29003130 GCF_036669915.1 Pocillopora verrucosa | reverse complement strand
GTGAGGGGAGGGGGTCGTATTGGCAAACTCGATCGGGGGGGGGGGGGGTCCGCTGGTCCGAAATCTCCAGATTTGAGATCTCCAGAGGTTAACATCTCTGTGATTTGATAATTTTACAAACAAACCCAGCGATTAACATCAGTATCCATAGTCTCCATACCCTTCTCTATACATTTCCTTTAGTACTGACAAGGAGAATTTGTTTAGCAATCAAAGCTTCTTTGGTTGGCGATCATTTGCTTTATTCTTATGATCTTAATGAATGATTCAGCTGTATGACTGTAAGGAGAAATTAGATGCTGGTCACTCTTAGGGTTTAGAGAGTTAAACCCATTCTATATATTAAACTTTTCGCCAGCTACACTTGTTTTCGATAGCCTACGTTATCGATATGTTTGGACGCGAGCCAAAAACTGGGTCCAGTGAATAAAGTCAACAGTGAATGGTAAACTTTCCTCGTACATTATATTAAAACAGCTGGGAAAAATTTTTTTTTTTTTAAATTTCTTTCGTTTCGATTTTGCTTTTTTTATTTGCGTTTTTTCACTTACAAACACACATGGCACAAGAAAAGCTGTACAAAGCTTTTACGAGCATCATACATTCTGATTTGCGAGACTCAGATGATAGGTGCTTAATCGCAGTGTTCTCGAGGCGTTCATATACACGTCATGTTTAAGTCCTGCATTTTTACACACTGTTCTTGGATGACTTCATCTTATCTATTTTGGAGCTGTTTTAAAATTCATTTAAACGCAAATCATCACTGAACCAAGATGTAGCACATGGCTCTGAAGGAATGAAGATCACCGCAAGCTGTGCTGTCAATACCAAACCCCATTACAGAGTCACATGTATTGCAGTCGTTTTCGTTGTTCCCAAGGATTCCGACTCTTGCTCTGCGATGGATGGTCTGGGTATTGAATCCTTCCTTGTTGCAGTTGAGTTGAAGAGAAGCCTTTGAATCAGTGAGCGCTATCCACTTGTTCCGACCCAGTGAAGTGGACCGATACTGGCCATCAGCAATCAAAGAGTGAAGAGAGGAAGCCTGGCTGTTGATAACGGTGAACCTCAACTGTCCGTTAACCTTCATACCGAGACAGACCTTGGAAAAGGGTGTATTCCAGTACGTTTGTAATTTGGTCTCTTGTGAATCGAAGCCAGTCGTTGCACCAGACGGATTGTATTCGCTTTTGTCAGTCCAGTATCCCGCACTGAACGGAAAAGTGTTCTGCGAAATGATTGTATAAGAGTAAAAAACTAGTCGCATACAAAGATAAGCATCAAAAGTAGTAAGCAAGAACATTGTGTATTGTGATTCAGAATCGATTAAAGTTACGCGCCTGGCAAAATTTCCCGTTTAAACTGCCTCTTTTTTTATTTTTAGGGGGAAAAGAAAGAAAAGTAGAAGAATATTTGACCTGACCTGCAACGCATCTGCGCAATATCAATACTCCGCTATGATTCTTCGTCGCGAATACCAAAATATTTTGCTGTGGCACGAAGTCCGAGTCAGGCTTTAAAAGTTAGGGGTATGAAGAAAAGTACAAGCGTTTGTTCGAGAAAAATGAAGTGAGACATTTGTGGTTAGAGATACTTGAATTCTTTACTTCAAATTAGGGAGTGATGTATTTGTCTGCAGACCCTTTGAAGGAACATTTTCACAACAAAAGGTAACAACCTACTTTACTGCCATCAATCTTCATAACTGGTGTCCATCCACCATCTCCACATCCAAAATCTCCCATTTGACAGAGAACGGAAGTTGTTTTCGAGCCAAAGTGTAAGGTAACCAACTCGCCGGCGTTCGGCCTGCTCGGGGAACGAGATCAGTTTTAACAATTACGTTGATTTTTATTTCTCCAAAATCTATTCGATCCAATAATTCTTTATTTGATGTTAAGTTTTACGCATTATAAATGACAAGAATAAGCCCTGAATATTTTTTATTGAATGAAACTAATTTGGAAACACAAGAGAAGATGATTTCTGACGTTAACTCAACAGATAACCCCTTTTTTAAATTCCTTCGCCCTTTTAATGTCTAAAGTAAGAATTTAACTTTATCACCGACTGCATCCCAATCTAGAGTTAAAGATTGAATTAAATATCGAGTTTTTCCCTCGTCATTGATATAAAACAAGTTTCAAACCTACTTGTATGAATTGCATGCATCTTTACAGGACTTGAAGCCTGAGTATGAATTAAAGAATTGCGTGTTACAAATGACGTCTCCGGCATGCAGTAAGGGTAGGAGTTTTCTTTAAATCTTCAACTTTTATTCGCCTGACACCGTTGAAGTAATTAACAATTATTAACTGAAGTGATGGTGAATATCCATTCCTTACAGGGGATGTACGGTGCTGCATCAAACGAGCTCGTCAGAGGAAGCCTTTGATAAATTTCAGTTGGGAAAGAGGTCAATTGTAGGACCGACGCAATGATCACTCAGTTGGCTATGTTGTCGTTCATGTACTAAAAGCAAACTGCTCTTGGGGCATGGAAATCCCTGGATAGAGCCAAATTTTATGCAAATAAATGCTTATCCAACCTGGCAATTGCAAATAATGTCTAACCTTTCTCGCAGAATTCTCCAATGAAGCCTTTCTTGCAGAGGCATTCAAAGATGCCATTTTTGTAACTTGGTACACAGGTCCCTTCATTTTTGCATGGCGAGGAAGAACAGGGAGACTGAGGAGAAGAAGAAACATTTAATAGTTGAACAATGATAACATATGGGTCTGTTTTAAATAAAATTTCACTCATAATAGAGCCTACTGCTAAACAAAGGATATACAGTCCTGTCATGTGATAGAGTAAAGAGTAAGGTTTCGAATTAATCCCTCCCCCTCGTTGGCTCGGGCCTTAAAGCGAAGCTTTGGGCCTCTTAAGTACTTGACAGTACACATTTACAATCTACCAAAGAATATATGTAACCTTAATGACGAAATGATGGGAGCTCTTGTTTCCAAGGAGTTCAGTGGAGTTTCTGTATTTGTCAGAAGAGAGCAGCTCGCACCAAAACTTTCCGTCCATTCCTCTAGACGCGGCCAGGTTCACAGAAAAACATGACGTATGACTGAGGCAATTAAATGCACAGTCAATGCTATCATCAACTGTGTAGGATCCAATTCTGGGGACGTTCAAATAACGGAATTCTTCTCTCACAAACACATGCTGTCGAACAGTTTGTGGGGGGCGGTAGATATCATGGCCACCTGGTTGAGGCAAAAAGTAGTATATGTCAGGCAAACTCTACATAAGCAAATTTGGTCCGTTGAAAAAAAATTTCTACAAAAAAAGTCTTTACCTTAAGAAAACTGGTATCAAGATGACTTTTTGTGCAGGATCAAGATCTAATTTTTTTCCTGCTTCTGCCATAGCAAAGTTTTCGTAGAAAACATAGATTAACGGCTCTTTTTTGTTTCACTTTGGGCTTGTGAATAATTTATGATTGGATAAATGAATGGTCCGTGAGTGGATGTGACTACTGTTTATATAAAGAAGGGATGCAATTTAGTATAACTCGCTAATTTGTGGATCGTGTACTTAATTTCTCGAAAAAATCAATTGAAAGAGACTTACGGACAGCTCACAAGCTTCCACTTCCCCATCTATGAAATATATGTAGGGATTTTGTCGTTATGGATTCAAAAGCTGGCTCTTTTACTTTATTTTTTGTGACCATGCAAATTATAATCTTAATATTTTATTATGCTTTGATAAATTGTCAACAAACTAGCTTTTCAGTAAATTAGAATTATTTGGATCTTTGTCACGTTTAATGTAGTAATTGCATTGTCATTTTTTAACGGGTCGACAAATCATTTTTAAGATGCGCCATTTTAAGAATGAAGACATGGAGACTAGTTTTAATCATCCTGGACGCTTGTTATGTGATTTCAGCATCATTTAAATGTGAGACATCACAGGGAATGCATACGTGATGATGATTATTTCAGCAAAGTATACAATATACAATGCAGGTGCTCCCAAAATATTGCTTTTAATTCTGAGTGCTCGTTTGCCGATGGTATAATTGATGATTGAGGTTGGGGTCTTCGAATTTCACTACTTTGCGTATAGACAAAATAAAGTAACTGCAAGACTTCAATTTTCCAATCATACCGATTGAAAATGTAGATAAACGCGTGGGGGAAAAAAGGCCCGCAGCTTTATTTTAGATAGTTTAAACTGAGTTGCGAAATAATTTAAAACAGGCTAATGTTCAAATTCGTGAATAATTCACAAATGTCACCATGACAGAGTGAAACTCTTTATGCCTAAAGACAGAAGTTCTCTATGCATAGAGTTTAACTCAAACTACAGCATGAAAATTAGGCAGTATGTCCTATTCAAAATTGCCTACTCGGAAACTGCATCGAGAAAGAAACCATTCATTCTATTCTGAAAACGTCTGAGGTTCGATTGAGGTCAGAGGTTTGAGATTCGCTTCCTCAGTCATGGGGACTCAGAATTTTTTGTTTGTCCTACGCTCGTGACAAGACGAAAAGACATCTTTCTCTCTTTCTTTACCGAGCTCAAAACTTACCATCTCTCTCATTCTATTTCAAAACTGTTTATATTTTACATAACATGGATCTCCAGAGGATGTATGCTCAAGATCTTCGAGGGTCATTTCGTGTCGACGTCTTCGACAGCAGGGAAGACTATCGAGACAATTTTGATGAAACTTTTAAGGTAGAGAAATGATTTAAATAATTGGTTCCGAGTAGATTATACTTTTTGAAGGAGTCTAAAAGTATATTAATTAGCTTCACACAAGAATAATGGGCAAAGTTAAGCGAGATAAAGTCGGCTCTTTCAAATTTATGTAACTGCAGGTTATTCCCAATTACTATCTTACAAGCTTGCCTTAAAGATACCTTTTTCAAGGGACTCTGCACACTAACCTTTAGAAGCAGCTGCCTCGAGGAGCAGATTAGGCCAGATAATTAAAAGCGAACAAATGAAAACTAAAAACATGGCTTGTAAGTCCACAAGGGCACAAAAGTATTGAGTTAATGAAAAACCAACTGTTATTGGAAGTAAGATAAAGCTCTTGCGTGCCGATTTCAACTGACCAATCAGATAACTTTTAGGACGGCAGCTGCTGCGCACATTTCTTCTGTATATGTCATAAGTTGATATGTTACGTGAGGTCTATTAAACTCTAATGATTGTTGTTTCCACTTTAATTACTGTTGAAGTAAACCTTCGATAACGTTATTAACCCAGTAAACAACTAGGATCATCCGCAAAATTCTACACAAGGTTTCGTCCTTACTTGGTCTTCAAATCATTGGTTGATGCCGATCATTTTTTCTCGCGCGCGAGTACTTTTTCCATCGTCGCCTTGGGTTTTTATTTGCTCCTTTTCATATTTGATCGAATAATTTTTTAAATACACAGTACCATAGCTACCAGAAACATAAGCTTCTGCTAAACAATTAGATTACGAGACCGAGACTCCATAGAGCTACCAAAAACATAAGCTTCTGCTAAACAATTAGATTACGAGACCGAGACTTCAGAGCATAACAACTGGTCAGGGAGAGGTCCAAATAAGGTATCACGTGTAATAACGATAATAATGATAATAATAAAAACAATAATAATAATAATTATTAAAATAGTAATAATAATAAAAATAATAATAATGATAATGGTTTATTCGATGGAGCCCACGATATGGCTCTTCACCTATCAAAGCTATCTAGACTCTTACAGTTACGTGAAATAAAATGAATTGAAACTGATAGCAATTGCAAAACGAAATTAAATAAATGAAAAAAGGGTGTCCATAACGCGTAGTAAATAATAATCTAATATAATTGTAAAGTAAATTCGGCGTCTTACTTAGATAGCGTGAAGCGTAGCCAATCATATTGCAACAATTATACTTGAACGTTACTAGATTTATGCTAAATTCACATATACCTTGGTAAACACTGAGCGCCTAAATTTTCACCCTCTTTTAAGTTATAAAATCTTCCATATCGAATCAGAGGCATCCCATTCGTAGAATTTGAGAAATGAACCGTTGATTTCAAACAAAGTTTGAAAGAAGAGTATCTCGACGGTTAAAGCCCGAGAAAATGCTCTTAAATTAAACAGAAAAAAGGTAAAACAATGAAATGGAGGTAAGAAGTTTTTGACTTGAACTACCGTGTAATTTTCATCACTGCTGACTTTATTAAAACCCAAAAGTAATGCTCACAGTTGAAGGTCTATCGATCTAATTGATGGAAAGTGAAAAATGAATTATTGATTGACTTCAAACTGCAGCTAAAATGAATCATCGATTGAATAAAATAGCATTTTTTTTACACAGTTAATTTTTTAAATTCGTTAACTTATGTGTTGCGTCGGGGATCATTTAAAAAATATAGCGGATCGTCAATTATAACCAGGTTAATTAAAAGTATATGAAGTGCAGGGGCAAATTTTGCCGAAGCACTGACGTTTTCACCAACCTTCTGCCTTGAGGATCAGTTCAGACCAGATAATAAAAACAGAACAAAAAAGAGAAACATTCACAGCGCTGGCCCGTGAATCAACCATCGAGGTTTTTTAGACGAAAATATTTGAAACCGCCGTTTCTCCCTCAAAACAAACTGATTCTGTTGTCGTTAAAACATCTCCTTAATCTCACTGATTTTTATTGATTGTCCAATCCAGGTAGATTATTCTACGGCAGGTGCTAACTTCGTTTTCATATATGCCAACTCTCTCGGATTATCCGGGAGTCTCCCGGATACAGAGCCAATCTCCCGCTCTCCCGTACGGGTGACCAAAATCCCGGCTAAGAGGAAGTTTGGATCAGTTGCCCAGAAAAAAAATAAGATTTAAGTTCCACATGTTCCAAAAATTCCAAAATCATCTGGCTTCTTATGCTTGTATTACGGTTTCTGGCTTCATTTTCATGCGTGATGCATGTTGTTCGTTGCAAACAAAAAGAACAGAGTTTCTTCTTTGTTACTCCTATATAAGCGAGAATCTGATTGGATGAGTATTCAACAAATAGAAGTCCCTGATAGATAGATCGGCGTTTTTCCTGCGAAATTGCTCGGTTGGAGGTAGGGGGTCCATTTCGAAAGAGAAATGTTGGGGGGGAGGGGAGTCGCATTGGCGAATTTGGTGGGGGGGGGGGGGCGCTGGTCCGAAAAAAAATCTCCAGATTTGAAATCTGCAGAGGTTGGTATCTCTGTGTTTTGATAATTCTACAAACAATACCAGTGATTAAAGATTACTATTTCATTTTGAATGTATCTAAATGCAAATGTGTCAACTCGAAAAACACGCCCATATCAAACGATTGTTAAAAATCGATGGGCATTTCACGCAGAAGAAGATAAACCGAATGTTTTAGATTAAGATATCTCTCAAAGGACTAAACCGCATCATGTTGACGCCATGGCTTTACAGCTTGTAGGAAATAGGAGAATTCTGGGCCTATGATTTTTTCTGTCATGTAAATTTAGAGAAATTGGAAGAAGAGACTGGAAGGTTTTTTTGTCCGCTTTGTAGTCTTCAAAAATCCTCAGGTAATTTAGTGTTAACAACTGGGTTGAAAACGTAAATTAGCCACCGTAAAGGGTAAAAAAGCTGACGTTTCGAGCGTTAGCCCTTCGCGTCAGCGTTAGCTCGAAACGTCAGCTTTTTTACCCTTTACGGTGGCTAATTTACGTTTTCAACCCAGTTGTTAACACTAAATTACCTGCTATACTCTCCCACCGACGCAGCACCACAGTTTCTTTAGAAACTTACCCCTTTATTCAAAAATCCTCAGTTCAGCCGGTACACGAGTCAGCAGTAACTCTTATAAGCAGATGCTATGTCATGTAAGGATAACACGTTTTGCTTTCAAGTCCTTCTAAAGTCTTTTCGTTTGCAAAATGCCCTCCGTTTTGAAGACACGAACTCTTGCAGCCCCTCTTACCAAGCAATTACAATGTGGAAGACTGTTATTCGCTGCATATCTTCACAGCAAAGCGGACACGGAAGGAGATAACATCCAATTATTCAATAACACTTACTCTCGAGACGCCATGACTAACATCACTCCAAGCATTTTGTCCAAAGTCGGACGAAACCTGCACCTTTGTAAAAATCACCCACTAAGCATTTTAAGAGAAAGAATCCAGGAACATGTTTATGCGGACTACAGAACTCGCTGGGGCGGCCCCATGTTTACAATGGTGGATAATTTGTCTCCAGTTGTCACGGTGGAACAGAACTTTGATAGTTTGCTTGTTCCAAAAGATCACGTTAGTCGAACGAAGAATGATAACTACTACATAAACGCTGAGCACTTGCTTCGCGCTCACACCTCTGCGCATCAAAGAGACTTGATTAAAACTGGACTGGATGCTTTTCTTGTTACGGGTGATGTTTACAGGCGGGATGAAATCGACATGTGTCATTACCCTGTGTTTCATCAGATGGAAGGTGTCAGGTTGTTTTCACAGCACGAGCTGTTTTCACAATATGAGGTGAATATCTCTTCCTTTTCCAAACCATTTGAGGGGGAAGGAGTGGGCTTTTTTCTTTTTTCTTTTGGGAATGTCAGCTGGCCTTGCACAATGCCTTCTCTATGATGAAGTCTATTCTGTGGCCAACTATGGACCCCATCTCAGTCACCTCTGGGCCAATGTAATTTTTAAAATCCCTACAGTAACAACTTTTTAATTGCAAATCTTCCTATTTTTAAACCCCTACTCACCAGAATTTTCTTATCCCAAAGTCCCAAAAATGTGCGACTCCATTCTAGTGACTCTATTGGAAATGCAATGCTTTTATTATCAATCCAGTCATTAAAATGCTACCCCATCCAGTAGCACACTCCATTGGCCTATTACTGGGAGATACCCCTTTCTGCATGCGCATAACCACTCAGGTGACATTGGATATGTACATGTCTTTTTATTGTGCAAAAATTGCAAGACATTTTCCAATTATTGACCTCCTTTATCTATTGATTGTAATTTTGAAGCACGAGCTATCTTAACCCTTAACTCCCAAGATCCAATTAGTAATTCTCCCTACTAGAAGCCATACATTTCATTTAAATTGAATGAAAAGAATTTGGTCTTAGATCAAGATAACATCCATTAGATGGCTTATCAATTTTCAAAGCCAGGTTATGAGACAAGGTATTGGAATTACCCAGAAAAATTAAATTTCAATCACTTCTGGGGATTAAAAGGTTAAATTTACCGTGATTTGTTCATACAAAGAAATGACAAATGCAGTATTTGATCATGATCACTTTCATTATTTCTTTGCAAGGAGCCATTGGAAATGTTTGATCAAAGCAGAACCAAAACCCCTGAGAAACAAGCTGCACACACACTGGAGGCAGTAAAGCTTGTTGAGTTCAGTCTCAAGCAAACACTGGTGAAGATTGTTGAACACCTGTGTGGAGAGGGAGTGGAAATGCGCTGGGTTGATGCATACTTTCCCTTCACCCATCCTTCCTGGGAATTAGAAGTTAATTTTGAAGGTGAATGGTTGGAGCTGCTTGGGTGTGGCCTGATGGCACAGGAGATACTTGTAAATGGTAAGTTAAAAAGATAAATGTAAATGAAATGTTTTGGAAACTAGCAATGATTCATTCATTCATTTCTGTACCTTTTCAAAGTTGAACTGGTATTTAAAATGATGGTTTTTGTGGAGGAAGAAACACCAGGTTACCATATGGAAAACCCCTGGATCATTGAACAAAAACTGACATATTAGATTCAATATTAGATAACTCATTTTTTTAGTTTCATGTCATGATTAGCAGTTAAACTTCTTTACCTTTAGTTTTTTCATCAGCATTATGTTTACATTGATTTTATATTTTAGTTGTGTTTATTATTGAAGGTATACATGTAGCCTAATGGCTGATGAGCTGGACACTGGAATAAAAGGTCCAGGTTTGAGTCCTAATCAGATCAGCGTTTTGTGTTCTTGTGCTAAGCACTTTACTCCCACAGTGCCTCTCTTTACCCAGGAATATGAATGGGTACCAGCAAATTTTCAGGAAAATCTGATAAAATGTAGGGGGGTAACCTTGCAATGGACTGGCATCCCATTCAGGCAGGGAGTAGTAATCCTAGTCGCTTCATATTGAGGAAACCAGGATAATCTGCAGCTGAATGGGCTACTTGGCTTGAACAGAGACTTAACCTTTAGTGAAGTAAAGTTTATGGTTTTATCAGATTTTAAACATAGCATTATAATTGAGATTTCCCATTTCATTTCCAGGTGGAGCTGAACACAAGATAGGCTGGGCATTTGGTATTGGACTTGAGCGTTTGGCCATGAGGCTTTTTAACATCCCTGATATTCGGCTGTTTTGGAGTGATGATCCAAGATTCCTTTCTCAGTTTGAGGGAAACAAAGTTGTTGAGTTCAAGCCGTTCAGCAAGTACCCACCAACTTACAAGGATGTGGCATTTTGGATTCCTGAAAACTTCTCTCCAAATAACCTGTTTGATGTGGTTCGTGGGGTGGCCGGTGACATAGTGGAAAAGGTGAGGGACTGGAAGTTGAGGAAAGGGCTGTGTATGTAGAAAAGTAGCTGAGAGAGAGAGGGTCTAATAACTGATTTTGGTTTACTTAAATCTACTGGTGATCTATCACAAATGCTGCAATCTTTTTGGCTATGCTACTCGTCTAGTTAAGAAATGTTCAGCATGCAGCATGTAACCATCCAGTTATGGATGCACACTGGAAGGTGTCAAGCCAGAGTTTATAGGTACCTTAGGTTTATGAAATAGTGAAAATGAGTATCGCTAAGGCTGTTTACCTTATTTCAGGTGGAGTTGGTGGACACATTCTGTCATCCCAAGACTCAGAGAGAGAGTCAATGCTATAGGATAACTTACAGGTCCATGGATAAGACTTTTACTGACATTGAAATTAATAGTATTCAGGATGAGGTCAGGGAAGAAATTCAGAAGAGATTATTGGTAGAACTTAGATAGATTACTCCATCTATGTCATTTTAAAATAGATGCTTGATCAAGCTGTGGTGTGATTTGAAGAAATTGCACTGGTTTTGCTTTTTTAAGCTCTATGATTGGTCCTAAAAATGTCTGCCAGCCACTTAACCAATCAGATGCTAAACTTGTCATTTTCCAGTGCTTTAGGCAGGTTAGGTGCATCTAATTGAGTTCTCATTGGCTCCCTGAGATTCTTTTTTTTTGTTCTGATTGGCTTTTATGTTTACATTGCCCTGGATTTAAATTTAAGAAACTTAAAAATTGTACAGTGTTCTAAAACATCTGCATTCAAATTTTGTTTCCTCATACAAGTGGGTCACATTGAACCAAAAAATTGTTACTTGTTGAATCGGTTTTAAATTTTATTTCCCACTAAGAAGACAACGTAAACAAGTATTAGTAGATTTTGAGTACACTTTGTCCCCCTAACAAATTGTATCTTGGCTCCAGTTGTTCAAAGGTTGGATAACGCTATCCACTGAATAAATTTTATCTGGTGAATAGTGCAGTATATTTTGCCATCACTTATCTACTGGATAGTGATTTATCCATTGGATAATGTTATCAGACCTTCATACAGTTGGGCCTTGAAGTTTAGAGCCTGTTAATTTAAGAAATCCCGAGGAAAACACACTTTGTATAGTTTCAGATACAGCTAATTCCTTATTGAGTTTGAATAACATTCATAAATCGTTTGAAAGTAAACCTCTGACGATACTTAATTTCACCGTGCATGTCAATATAGGAATCGTTGAAGTTTACTGGAAAGGAAAGAGAGGAACCAAGAACCATGCTTTGGAAAATGCCCCTGTGAATGTGCAAGGCGATTCTTAGGAGATGATTCCCTTGAATATCATCTAAGAATTACGAAATCTCTGAGCTATTGAGACGTTTTGTTATTCTTAGGAGAGAACTTCCATCTACTATCATTTAAACTGGAATATTTTGTCTGAAGATTTAATTTTCTTCTCTACGGATTCTGTTTCAATATCTTATTTTGGGTTCATTCTAAGCCCTTCGTGTTTGTCTTTCCCGGTAAATTATTATTTGAAACAACCGAGGCATTGTTATGTAGCTCTTTCCAACTGCAACAGATTCTCTCACATCACAGTCTGGGTTAATTTTGCTCCCGACAAAAGTAAAATTGCATAGGTTCATCTACCAGCAAACAAAATAATTTTCTTTTCAAATCCTGGACACTTGTTCAAAGCATGGTTTCGGGGATCGATGTCAAATTTCTTATGTACCACACACGTAAATCCCCATAGGAATTCGAAATAAATAAATCTTTTGGGAAATATTAATTTGATTTAAGTGCAAATGCTGTTTGGTATCCATGCTGGACTCAGATAAGGATATGTGAGGTATCCCTCTCGAAATCGTTCTTTATTTCTCTTGTCCAGGAGGGGTTTGACCGCGGAGTGAAGTCGGTTGTAGTGTTTTTGGACAATTACTCTGCCTCCTTGCTCCGGGAGTTTGCCTCCGTAGTCGAACAGGCGGTCGATACGAAGAGAACCCAAGCTCATTGCAACTCCGGCTTGAACCTGTCAAAGACATAAAAACAAAAGGATTTTTTTAAAAAAATTTTTTGGAAAGAGTGCAATTCAAACCAAGATAATGTATAATTTTCTTTACTCACTGCTGAAACATAACTATTCGGCAATCGTAAAGTATTAAATTTGTCATCGGGCACTCGTTCGTCGTCGTACATCTTCGTGGGCATGTTTGGCGTGAATGCTCCGTACGCCGAGATTGGATAATTGACAGCAGTATGTTGAGCGGTTGAGGTCCAGATGAGGCGCGTAACAATGTCGACCAGTAGTGCTTTGGTGGCTATCTGAGCTGGAAAACCGCGAAGCTGAAGAATTCAAGAACAATTAGAAAGTAATAATCAAGCGAATAGCGAAAGTAATCCGGAATTGCATTGGTTTTGTTTTACTTTGCGCTCTGATTGGTCTGCCAAAAATCGTGCAATCCTCTACCAATGAAATGCCCTAGTTAAACAAATCGCACTTTGACAACCCGCGTTTTCTCGCCTTCAGGCAGTTTGTTGGTGTTTTTCATTTTGGTTTCTCCTTAGCACCATGTCATATATTAATTTTTTTCCCGAAAGGCCTTTGTGATTAATTCGCTTTTGATTTTATTCAGTCTTAACACGCCCGGAGGAGTTAAGCTACCTTTCCTTTACCGCCGTCTTTCCCCACTCCCTCAGATGACATCTCGTTGGCGAGACCTTGAACTTCGTGATCCTTCAGTACATCGCTGTCAGCGTGGTAATAACTACGATACAATGACATGCGCGAGATAAGACTTTTCATTAACTGGACAGTCGATCAAGCAACCAAGAATCGACCATTTATTTACAGTATGAGCATTCCATTTCTAAGCAACATCCCCAAGTTGAAAGAAAAGTCAGCTTACTAGCCAAAATGACCATCTTGCCGGCTTTGTCTCATAACAAAACTGGTTGGCTTCTACTCACAAATTGACGTAGTCCTTGACTAGATCTTCCATAGCTTTATAAATCAATTCTCCGTCGTCTCTGTATGGGAAATATGGCAATTTTTTTCGGTCATCGATGCCACGGGCCTGATATTAAGAAAAAGGAAAAAAGAGAAATTTCTATGAAGTATATGCGCAACACTGGAATAAACTCGTTAAGGCAGTCACAAGTTTAAATAATTGCTCGTTGAAAGCTCGAGCACAATTTCGTTCCTCTTGCAAAATGTTTTTAGAATGTGAAGGTGATATGAGTCACCGAATCTTCTTATGTCTTTATGCAACCTCGTTCCCAGAGTCCTTTCTTTTCATCCCACGAGGAAGGAAGAGAGAGGCACCTGGGAACGAGGTTGGTCAAAAGTGTAATTTGAAGTTACGTCATACCTTATTCTTGGCTCGGAAGTCAGTATCGGCCCAAGTCAAGGTCTGAAATGCACGCACCAATAGGGTTACAGAACCAGTATTACCAATAGCAAACAACTGATGCATGTATGCTTGATCGTCAACTAGTTTAGGAAATCCCACTTTATTAGTGGGTAATAAGCCTCTACAGTAGAACAAAGAAATAATTACAAACAGAAATTAATAATAATCGTATAAATTATATTGATATTCACTTTTACCTTTTATTGAGCGGTATTATTCTACACCAAGTCGCTGATTACACAATAATATATATAAGATGTTGGAATGTGGCATCATGTCGTCCAACCTGGGCTCGCAACAATTAAAACACCTGATAAGCCAGGTAAAGTGAAGTAAAACACTTAAGGCTGATCGAGTTGGCCTGGGTGTGACTCCAGCCACCCATGAGCTTTTAAGATCTTCCCTACCTACAGTGATATTTCAGTAGCTGGTGCAAGGGGTGCAGTGTTGATAGGTATCTCAGTATGCACACACAAAATGGCTCCATCATGAGGTGGGTTTTTAGTAAATGTTCCACCATCTCCACATAAGCAAAATCTGTGACTTGAAAGCCCGCTTTGGCAAGAGCCCACAGGTCACCATCTTCAGGAGAATAGACTGGTGAGCCTGTGCAAGGAATGAAATAGGAGATCTGTTATTCCGAGTTAGATTTTTGAATTGGGGTTGGAAAAACTTCGGAAACAGGATACCGGGAGAAACAGAATGCGAAGGGACGGCACGAGGAGAGAAAGATTGTCCTCGTACTTACCTGATGTAGAATCAACCTGGATAGCCACTGGTTGCAACTGTGCAGGTCTACCTTTCCCCCCTGGACGCGAGACAAACAATGCTATGGGAGACATTGCGGGCCACATTTTCCGCGTGGGACTGGGCTCTGTGATGTCTGGCATGGTAGAGAGGTTGTCAAAGGCTGGGTACTGCACAACAAATAAAGATCCATCGGCGATTGTGTCTTGTATTAAGGTGTTTGTTTCCAGGCTTCTCGAGAGCGCGGCATCCCAGTCGTAGTTTGGATTCAAACGTTTTTCAAGATCAGACCATTTGACTCCAATGGGATCTGAGAGAGATTCAACAAACGTTAATATAAAACAACTATTGACACATTCACGTCTTTCATAAGTAATTGTTTGTCATTGCGGAGCCTTGGAGCTGTACTTACCTTGACCAGCGGTAACTTTCATAAGTGACATAGGATTGAGGCCGGCTAACCGCTGTTCAGTAAACACACGGTCTTGTCGCCACGTGACATTGTTGACGACGCTTTTAAAAAGTTCCTCTTGAGAGGGAAATCGGAAAAACGGGCGAACCTGAAGAAAAATGACCCACAAAAATTATTCTTGATGCAAAGAGATGGACTTGATTGCCACAAGGTTGATAAGTCTACGAATAGTGGCGAGAAAAAAACCTTGATTTCTATGAAAGTAATTAAAAGTGTTGCATAGTTTTACACTTAAGTTTTGGAGATTTCTCTCTTACCATTTCTTCACTTTGTTGTTGCTTGAGAAAGAAGTGATAAATTTGTTCATAGTCAGAGATCTTGGTGAATTCTTCTTTATTCGTTTTCCTAAAATTCTGGATGAGCGCTAGATTTTTCTTCAACATGTAACCATATAGCTTCATCCACGTTTCTGTGAAGGGGTCCGATAGTGTAAGATTTATCAAGAGATATGCATTAATGTCACTCATGGGGAATGGAAAGTTTTTCACGTGGCCCAGTTTGTAGAGTCCTCGGTGTTTTTCAATGTCTTTTCCTCTGCTCTCGTGGCAGTGGAGTGGAACCTTTTGGGGGATAGCGACACCACAAGGGACACCTGGGAAAGCAAAACAAAAAAAAAAATTGGGCAAGTATAAAATCTTTATTTAAAGTGAGCTGGTTTTTTTTCCTGTATCAGGAGAGTGAGACAAAGGAATAAATTCTTAGTCCTCAGCCCACCCTCTTCAAAGGGACTAGCAGAACATGAGCTCATGTGCTCTTGGGTAGACTCAGATTTTTCTAGAATACCTTATTTTTTTTTATCTGAAGGACTCATAAAGTGGAACATCGAGAATTCTCCGGCAAGAGGTGAAAAGAAGAGAGAGTAACTAAATCTAATGACCTAATTAATTATTAATTAGCATAAGATTACATTAATGACCCCAATCAAGTGCATATGTATAATTTTTTTTCGGAAAAAGCTAAGGTACTTACGCTCCTTGCATCCCACTTTGGGTTCGTATCCAATCCATCCCGGACAACAATCGTAAATGTTATAATGAATAATTTTGCGAACTGGGTACCAGTAAATCTTGGTTTCGGTACTATAAGGAAAAAATAGATAAAAACATCAGGTCTACAAGGGATGATTCAATTTCGGTGGTAAAATGTCCTTGAAATATTATTCATGTTGGGAAAATACTGCTTACGTATCCGTTCCTCAATTCATTTATCCATCTATTCTATTTTTTAAGTAAAGTTTCAGGGTATTTTGCAAAGTAGGATCCTACCGCGTAGTTGTAACTGAAATGTAGGACCTTACAATTGTTTGGCCGTGAAAGGTCTGGGTACGAGAATATAATTGTAATTGAGTTGAATCAGAATTATTTTGCTTTAATAATAATCAGCAAATTGCAGCCTATTTCTTTTTGGTTAATTATTATTATCATTATATATTTTTTTGGCAAGTGAAAACTGTTTTTACTTTAGACCAAATCAAAGATAAAAGATGAAATAGTTGGGTGTGATGTAATTGAAATGATAATTAGAAATGTAATGGCGACTTCTCAGAGAATCGTCATTCGTTTCTCAGTGTCAGCGGTGTTCTCAATTTTGACATGACCGTGGAGGGCTGGTAAGAAATTTGACGTCACTGGAAAACTACCTGTCGAGATTGTTTCAGACTGACACGTTTGTTCTCCTGAATTTTACAAATTTTTCTTCAAAAATTGAAAAAAGGGTTTGGTTTAGATATAACTGTTTTTAGAGCCAATAATACTGAAAATGACCATTCTTGAAAAAATTAGGGTCTGAAATGCTCAGCAAAACTAAAACACAATCAATTGCCGAAAATGATGAGATTTTTCAGCACTATGGATCAGCGGGAAACATTGATTGACTTGTCCCATTCGGAGGCAAAAGAACCCTATGGATCCTTTTTTTTAAACACAGGAAGCTCAAAATCGTCATGTCCATCATAAAAGCTTTCTTAAAGAGGGGCAGAAGTAAATTTTTTCCCAAGAAAGAGATTCTGTTTTTGTTTCTTTTGATATCCAGAAAAAAAAATTTAGGAGAGAACTATGTAATGTTAGGAATAAAGGCAAATTGTCAAGGATAACTCAAGGAATTCAGGCCTTAAAAAGAGGAAGTAGAAAAATATAAAATTGCGGTTTTAAACAAAAAACACTGGTTACTTATTACAACTAAATGTGTGTTTACATTGAAACAGCTTCTGTACCTTTCTCTTGAATTCCTTACCTTTCTTCTTTACATTGGAGTTTAGGGAAAGAAAAAATTCCACAATCGACAACCTTAACTTTTTTTTCAGTGGTGGCATTTCTCCGTAGCACTAACTGTGGTCTTGTTCTTTCAAAGGCGCAAACATTTTTGCCTTTTTCCGGCGCCGGTCGAGGGATTGACTCTTCATGGGATGCCCTGCATAATTTAGAACAAAACGTTTGAAGTAACGTTCCGCTAAACTGTAATTTTCGAACTAAATTATGTTCAAAAAGACTTACCTTATTATAACGGCGAAAATGATAGCGAACAGAAATGTCGAACAGGCAATCGACGATTGTTTTTTCAAATTCATTGGCAACAAAACTTTACAAGTTGGCCTGATATAATGAGAATATAACTAGATGCAAGGATTCGACAAGAAAATTACACTTGTTTTCAAATGCGAAATTTTTTGTCGACGAACAATGTACGACACAAATCCTTTTAAAAAACAATCTGTATAACCATGTTTCAACAAAAGAAGCCCCCGATTTGCTCCATTCACGAACCACTTAAAACACTAAAAAGTAATCATATTTTGCCCGGATATTGGTAAGGATTTCATTACCAATAAGGAAATCTTATCTAAACATTCCTAATGTACTAAACAAATCTTCAGAAATCCTTTGTAGGCTAAAACCAATAAGGTATTGAAGTAAATTTCGATTCTGTTGGCATTAAAATCTTGCGTTCGTACCCAGTGCCAAAATTTTTACCTTTTCCTCACATTTAAGCGTTACAGAGAACAATCCATGACTTGTTTCTTCTTTCTTGGGTTTGGTTCACTTGTAAAAAAACTAATTTCGTATTTCTTTGTTAATTGGCACCTGTCGTTTATGTGCACCTCTGACAGTGATCAGTGACAAATTGTCGGATAAACCAAATCGAGCAGGCGATACAAACTTGCGATAATTTCCTGGTTAACAAGAAATTATTTATATTCATTAAATATGATTTTCAGTTTTCGCAATTAGAGAAAGGGGGAAAAAAGATAAAAAAATGAAGTAGTCTCATTTTATTTCCGCGAGGAAAACACTGTGAGCAATGTATTCCTGATTTCTTTGTCTCTTTTACAAAAAATTTAGATCCAATAAATTTAGATCCATTCAGATCCTTAACTTCTACCATACGTGAGATTGGTTTTGAAGGAACAGATTGATTAATGAGCTTGATTAGAAATTGCAACTTGTTATCTCCCCGCTATTCACTAACTAATTGAACAGCTGCACGACAATATTTGGTTGATAGTTCCTGATCTTTCTATCTCATCCCTAGTCCACTTAGCCAAGCCGGCAGAGCGTAAATAACAACGGGATGTCTGATAGGCGTTACCCTTCCACCCCCCTCACTCACCTGGCTGGGAAAGGTCTGGGTACGGGAGATCCGGAGTATCGCAACGACAGGTTTGATTATTGGGAAAGCCTCGACCGAATTCCAATTTCTAAAAAATCAGCCACTTTTAGAGTTTCGATCAATACAAAAGCACTTATACTTTTGGTGGTATTCTCTCATCTTTTAAGAACTGAGTGTAATTCTCCCTAACGAATCTGTATTTACAAAGTATTGGAACGCGAATCGTTAGAATGTCTTAGGGGTTGAGGGAGCGTCCAATGCTGGTCGAATCTAACGCCAACCCACGTCAGAGAATACCCACTAAACCACGTCTGGAATTTCACACAAAAAAATAAACACACCAAGTATATTTTGAAACAAAAAATGTTCCTATTATCATGAGTGCGAAAACACCAAAGCTAACTTCACGACCTGACTAAATTACAAAAATCTCCTTCAATCACTCACAAGAGAATGCACTACAACTTTGAACTCACATCAAACGCATCTGCCAAAAAGGTTTGTAATAACAGTACTAAAAATAAAAGTAATAATGTATCACACACTTAGCCCTAAGAGAACATCAACCACGGACTGATTGAACTAGGAAGTGGATTATAGGATAAATGAACACACCACTAACTCTAACATTATTCAAAAGCTTACAACAAAATAACAACAAATACGAAACAAGATGCACTTCCGTACACCCTGCTTCAAAAAAAAAACTTCACGGGACGCACGTCCATCGTTTCCTGACTTCTTAAAAACTTGTTCCCTTTTGGAGACAGAGACAAATTTATGGGCAACATTCTATCCAAAACACGTCTGTTTTGTCCTCAGTTCTGTCCTCTAAAACCAGCGGCAGCTTTAAGGAATGTCTTGCGCTTATTTTAGATGCTAAAAGAGGTTGGAAGTTCTAACGTAACCATAGTTTAGTCACTAGAACTAAAGCAAATAGTCATTAAAGGAAAGGTCTTTGCAGTAAGTTTAAATAAGATTAGGCTTATCACCCAAGCAACATTAAACTGATTTTTCTCGTAACCGAGGTTTAAGTTTACGAAACGTCTCACTTCGAAGATAAAGTGGACATCACGTTGTAAACTCAAACATTTCGTCCACAACCTTTGTTACAGATGTCTTGCTTGGAATGTTTAGTTTCAAATTGGGGAAAGAGATTTCCGATAAAAATCCATAACAAAAACTTCATAGGAGAATCTGTTAATCTTTACCAAGATCTTGCATTTAATTATTTGGAAGCAAGTTTGTCTTGCTTTTGTGAATATCAGTGATGAAAGAAGCGTCAATAGTAAGCAAGCTAGCTGTGGGGTCTACTGTGTGACAGGGAGCTCAAGAAAAGTGAAAGATCTGAGATGTCTGCTGTGTTACGACCAACTGTCCACAATCACGTCGAGGTTAATTATAAAGCTGGTTCTTTCTTGTCGTTTCACGGCACCCTACCAATGTCTTTTTTCTTCTATAAAACTAGCGAAGCTTTGCTCGTCAGGTCAAGAACCGTCTAAAAACCACCAAGTCAAAGTTCCAAAAAAAAAACTTCATTTTTTTTCTGTTCGCGGCGTCAAAACCGTTGAGACCCGTCGTTTGTAAATGCGGGTGAAATTTTTCTCCTCTCTTCTCGTTCCACTCTCTCCTCTCTTTTTTCTTCAAGGTTTTAGTCAGCACCACACCCTCAGTGTGGGGACAATCAAGGGTGTGGCTTAAGCAAGGTGTTACCTTCTGGTTGCCTTGACGACGGCTGCCAGGTGACGACGTGCCCCCTTCACAGCCGGTAGGCTAGTACTTCAGTACTGAGAGGCATAGTTTGGTTGGGAGTAGTCTGGTAAGGAGTTCATGTAGCCTCCCCTCTCCCCTTGGTAGGTAGAATCCTGTGACAACACAGCATCTGCCTGGGATTTCAGGTTGAAGTCGTCTCCAAGGTAACTATCCTGAGATAGGTCCGGCTGCGACAATGGCTGTGAGGCCATGGGCTGACTCATGGACATGCCACCCTGAGTGAGTGGGCCCTGGGACAGAGGCTGGGAAGCATCCTATTGCAATGAGGAGAAAAACATTACAATAAGAAATCCACTCAACCCTTAAATTCTGAAGAGCTTGGCGCGAATTCTCAAAATGCGTGACAAAACATTTCCTTCCTCTAACACTGGAAAATTTGTGAAACATAGAGGTCATATTCTTCACTTGAGATTTCGTTTTCAAATTCCTCCCTGACGTTCTGTCAGAGGGTGTTTAAAAATTGTGAGAGTGAAAGTCTCCATCGCTTCTGGGAGTGGAGAGCTGCTTCACGGGTTGTTCATCAGCCTTCATTTTTCTGGTTCATCAGCTGCACACCGTGTTCCTCCTCTCCATCCCGCACTGTCCTCGATACTTTGTAGTTTTATTTCCACACAAGCAAATTATTTTTAAATTTTCTCCCATTGCAAGGCAATAAAAGTCTGGTTTTTTCGATACAACGATTTCAGACTGACTTGAATCTAACTAAATACCGCGTTCCTTTGGCGTAGATTGAGAATCAAGCTATCCTAAAGGAACAATCCCCATTTAAAGTTCGTCAGCTCATACCTGACTGGCCTGGCTGGCTGGCATGTGAGGAGCATACGCCATTGGTTGCTGGTGATGATGGTTGCGCTGATTTCGCTGCCGAGGCTGCTGAACTGGTCGGCCATGAGGCATTCGACCGGCAAGAGGCTAAAACATAAAGAAAAGTTGTCAGTTTAAACTCAGGGCACGACTTTCACGTCCAAAGCATGTGGCCATCAGACCTGATATTTACAAGACATTAGGGGAAAATTGTATGATGGTGCGAAAATAACGGGCTGCAGCTAAAGAAATATTCATAATTAATATCTAACTTACAAGATCAAACCTTTAAACATGTTAGAGACGAGACCTCAAACCCCCCCCCTCCCTCCCCCAAAGCTGTAAAACGTAACGCTGATATGTAGCTTTCCCTAAAACCTTAAGAACAGATTAACCAAGTACACTCACCTGCCCAAAGTAGGAGTGGTGTGGGGGAGGTACCGGGGGGATAAACATCCCCACGGGTACCGGGATCCTTGCAGCAGCAGCGGGTGGAATGGTTCGCTCGGCTCCGATGTAACTGAGCCGGTCATGAGTGTGGAAGTAAGTGTCATGGAAGGCTGCAGGATCCATGGGTGCCTGAGGTATCTGACGGTCATACACACTACCGCGGATCAGCGCTTCACGGGCGTCGAACATGGTGCTGCTCATGAAACGGCCGCCCTGAGGAGGAAAACAGGAAGGTGAGTACGTGGGCTGGGCTGGGCTGTCAATAATTTTGAAAGTACATGGCACATGAGAAGTGGCAAGTGGACGCCATGTTGTTTCACCAGATTTCAGGCACGACTGGGAACTATTCAGTCAACAAAGTTTGCAGGAATTAAATGAAAAAGGATGTTAAGCAAGAGAATGAACAGGTATCTTACCGGATTTGTACGGTTAACAAGTTTCCTTGGCTTGCTAAACTGAATCATGCTTTCCTTTAAATTGTTCAGGGGTCCTGCAATGCAAAATAGGCCATTCATACGTCAATGTTTAATTCTCGCAATGTGATCAAAAGGTTCTCCTTCGGGTTGCTATAAATTTCCTTGTAAAATTGTTAAGAGAATTTGGTCCTACATTATTCAACTTAAAAAACCCCTCACCCTCCAGCTGGTGATTTGTTTTTGTTCCCACGACCTGTTTGCGAGATTGTGAAGCGAAAACGTGATGAGAAGTTACATTCTGAGCACTTTTGAGGTTTTTGGGGTTAACTCACAGATATCCTGCCTCTCACCGCACGACGAATGACTGGCTGCATTCAATGAAAATGAAGCGGAATCAAAGTTTTCAGCTCACCTTCCATCAAAGCCTTGTTTTCTTTGTAGTAGTTCAACAGATGGTTCCACAGAGGTTGCTGAAGAGAAAAAAACCAATGCAGTCAGTTGCAGTAACTTGCAAGCTTTACTATAACTTATGTATCAAAATGAAATAGAAGATCAAACTACGTCGGAGTGTGAAATCACATTCAAGTTCAAAGAGTCGATTAGCAAATTTAACTATCTGTAGCAGCGACTTACCCTGGAGAGGATCTTGGGGTTGCCAATGACAATGATTCCATATCTAAAATGGAAGAACGGATAACGTTAAACACTGAAAAATTTAGAAACCTCTCACATGTTTTGTTCCTTAAACTAATAAATATAATACATACTTTGCTCGGGTCAAAGCCACGTTCAGACGTCTCGGATCATTCAAGAAACCAATTCCCTGCAGATCAACAACAAGAGACAGAAGTTAGGTAGACTACCTTCAATTGTCAATGGCCACCTCTTCAGAAGTGATCCTTATTAGGATATCATACACTGAAAAGCCCACCGGTTACTGCCTTGTATATTTAAGGCAAACTACAAATTTTCACTTTGTTCAAGAAGTAAAACTTGAGATAAGTCATCTTACTTATAAATCTCAAAATTGCTTTGCTTTTTGTTCAAAGTTGTCGGCCTCGGTTATTTTGAATTAGACATAAAAGAGGGTGATACCTGATGTTCGTTGGAGCGTACACAGGACAGGATAATGTAGTCCTTCTCCCGGCCCTGGAATGCATCGACACTGGCGACCTCGATTTCCTATGGTCAGAAAATGTGTGTGTTAACACTTATCACTGGTCTCTCATTCATGAAATCCTGATGTTGTAGTCTCAAGAGTGTAAATATTACTAAACAGACTCGAATAGTCCCATATATTTACTATGGGATGTTTCCTCCTAATTACCTCGATTTTTGCGCTCCAATAAGAAGATGTAGGTTACGGGAAAAATATATATATAAAAAAAGAAACTAAACAAAAAGCAAAACCCAAACGTCATAGAATAGGATGTTCAGGTACTACCTTAAGGTCCAAAAAACTCTCACAATCCACCGTAATAAAAAGTGCAAAATTCAGTAGCGTGGATTGACACTCTCAACTCTTAAAGCACAACTTACCAGATAAAGATTGGCATGAAGAGAGCCACTAAACTGCATGTACTGTACAATGTAAGCTCTCTGACCCTCATACGGAGTTATCACTCCAATCTGCTCTGGTTTCACGCCAGCACGGAGAAATCGAGTGGCAATCTTCTCCACGTTTGCAGCTTCAGTCCTGTGCAAGAAACACATACATGAACAAGTAGCACTCCAATTTTGAGCGAAAGTAAAATAGAGCTCGTGTTTCTTCTCTTTTGTGTGCAATAAACTGTCCAGTAAGGGAATAAAATGGTGAACAAAGCATCCTTCCGGATACATTATTGGAGTTTTCAGTAATATTAGTTTCATTCGGCTGTCTTTGCTCTTTCTCCTCAAGGTTTCCCATATGCTGTTTGAAAATTCTCCAAATAAGTGAAGTTCAGGTTGTAGAAAACCTAACTCGCAACGGTAGATCACTATTGCATCCAATGACTCTTCCACATCATTCTTACTTGCAGTATTATCACAAAGCAATTGGTTTTGATGCGAGTGCGTTACAATAAAACGTTACAAAAAAAACCAACTTTTTTTACCCTTTACAGTGGCCAATGTACGTTTTCAACTCAGTAGTTAACACTAAATTACCTACTATACTCTCCCACCGACACAACACCACAGTTTCTTTAGAAACTTACCCCCTATATAAAGAACCTACCTGTTGAGATAAGATGTTCCCGAGGAAGCGATTTCCTCCTGACCCATGGTGGCATAAAAGAACATTGGCTTATCGGGAACAGGCCAAGGGAAGTCAATCCCGGTCTGCTGGCGTTCAGCTGCGAGAGAAATGGTACGAGAGGACGCTTTACACGAGGTTTCAAGATAGTTGGGATTTGCAGACTTAGCAGGAATGCCAACTTAATGGACGGGATACTTTAAACTGAATCAACACGATGCAAGATAAGTATATTACTGCGTAACTGTCTTCAAAATATCAGTCATGTAAATCAATCATTTCAATTGACCAACACCGCCTAAAACTCATGCTCACATTTAACGATTCTTCCCCACTTCAACCTTTTGCCCAAAGGTCTTGAGGCCGTGTCAACCCTTTATCCCTAAGAACGACTATCCTCTCATTTCTCCTTACATTTTCACACTTCGACATAACAGGAAATGCATAAGGAACAGTTTGGAAAATATGAAGATAGCTGAACTTACCGACAGTGACTCCATTCTGAAGAGTTCCGTCATAAAACAGATTGGATGGGAACTCGCTCAGGGAAGGATGCATACGATACTGGACTTGGAGACGAATAGGACGGATCCCAAGAACTACCAGACGTTCAAACAAAGACTGAGACAGACCAGCACTACACAGGATGAAAAAAGAAAAAAAAACCATTCAGATTAAACACCACCCTCCTTATAGCTAGCGTAACAAGTAGAACTGGTTGTTGCACTGATCTGTTTTTAACTTATAACAAGAACCATCAGTACTGCGGGAAATGTTTCAGAGTTGTTTTCCTGCCTGAAAAGTTGCAATGACACCTTTACATTTCCATTTTAGTTTTGTATACCAGAGTGCAAATGAAAAAAACTTCATGTTCTATGCTTCAGCCCCTTCAACATCATGTGAATGTCAATAAAAGAAATAAGTTAAAAGAGATTTTCAGACACTTACTTAGCTGCTTTCTTGCACATCACAACAGGACCAAGCTGACAATGATCACCAACCAGGATGAGCTGAATACCACAAAAAAACCCATGATTGTTAACAAAACTGTCCAAAACATTTCATGTCCATTCACAGGACCCACAAAACAACTTGAGTTTTGTTTAAAGCAGCAGTGTTCAAACAGAAACTGGCATTTGAAAGAGGTTTATTCATTAAAAAAAAAAAACCAAAAAAAAAACACGTTTTTGATCCAACCATAATTAGCATGATCTAAACCTGTGACAGACCTGTTTGCAGCCTAGTACAACAGGCACCATGCACTCTGGTTCAGTGGCTTGGGTTGACTCATCAATCAGCACAGTACGGAATCTGAACTTGGACAGGCGAGGGTCACCAGCACCAACACAAGTGGTACAAATCACATCTGCATGCTGAGGAAGAAGGAAAAGCTCCCTTGAGTGAAAAGCAAGGAGATCTGAGCTCCACAACATAAAATTAATGAAATAGAATCAACTCTTACACCAAAGGACAGCTAAGAGACATGTTGATTTCAAGATAATTTTTAACATTAAGCAATTTACAGAAGGGTACATATAGCAAGGAATTGCCAACTTCATTTAACAATTCAGCTTAAAGAGATGTCTGTCACCCTAAACTATAGCTGTTCATGCGGAGTTACTTTAAACTACCCTTACTGGCAATAGTTTCATGTTTGATTCCCCAACTATGTGAAATAGAATTTAAGATACCCATTTCAATAAGAGCTAGAACTTAATATTGTGGGTCTAACAAGGCAATACATTTTCATATATACATATACTATTAAAGGCTTCTGAAATTGATATTTACTTGTATATCAGAGTGAATAATCATTTCAGCCTCACTCCCCTAGGAAGGGTTAATGCTGAAAACACCAGCTTAACAAATCTTGTTCATGTACTTCATCAACTTTTAGTTGATTATCAAATAATGTATAGCTCCTGTAACAACTGAGTAATGCATGGTGTTGAGTTGTAAATAGACTTTACCTGGAGAAGCTCGCGTTCACAATTTCTCTTCAGAGATCGGTACCTCTTCTCATCAGCGGCAGACAGCTCACCCTGCTCATCTTTGAGCTGCTGCAGCTTTTGGAGTTCAGGAACACTGTCCATGTTACGCACTTGATTGTGCAGTGCAAGGAATGCTACAGGAGAGTCAATAGCCTCTCTACTCTTGGCACACAGTCTCACAACCTAAGGATAAATCACTGTCTGTTATCAGTCTCTCCGAAAACTAGGAACTGGAGAGGTTTATTATTGGTTTTCAAGTAGAAACAGTGAACAAAAATATCCCTTGTCATTCTTTATAACCTAATAACCCATGCATGAAGAATTCTACATTTTATGCTAAAGCTGCGAACTTGATGGAGGAAATTCACATGCAATACATTGGCCTCAGAAAAACCAAGCTTGATAATATTAATCAACCTGCATAATTTATGTGGCTTTTTCTGACTCTGTGGACAGTTATTCCCTATATACTACATACTGTGATTTTACAAAGTCATTGCCTGTAATGAGCACATTGTACCTTGAGTCCTGTCTTATGGATTTTCTCTGTCAACTGGTCCACTGCAATGTTACTTGGAGCACAGACAAGAACTTGACTAACAAACCAACAAAAATGAAGTGTTAACATAAAGCTTTTACTTCAAGAAGAACAACCATTCATAGCTGCGAGGATCACCTATATTTGTTTATTCTACTGTTGTGCACATTTATGATTTTCATATATCTACAGTCATTAGTCAGAGAAATGTTTTCTTATTGTACTTACCCATTGTTTTGCTTGGCTAGGTGATAAACAACACTGGCTGATGTGACTGTTTTTCCGGTACCTGGGGGTCCCTATGTGAAAAAATGAAAAACATAAACTTGGAATCATCACAATCTACATGTAAAAGTTGTTTATAAGACAGAAAGCAACCTGACACTTCACTAACCTGGATAAGACTAAGTGGTCTTTGTAAGACAGTCTTGACAGCATACACTTGTGAATGGTTCAGCTCTGGCAGACCTTGGGCTGAAAACCTACAAAGAGTGATTGTCACCTTCAGTATGTAAAGCAATAGCAGATCACTTGCAATATGACAAACTCTTAGGGATACAATCATGGCAATACAGTGAGTACTCTAAAAACCCTCTCCTTTCTCTTGTCTCCTTTCTCTAAACAAATCCTCTAGCACTGATTTTCATCAGAGCTCATACTATTTTGTGTTTCAGCATAAAGAATATTAGAATTTCAAAGCTTTTATTAGTTTCTATTTCAAATATTGTAAATTTCCAATAAAGAATTTCATGGCTCCATGGAAAAGCTCCTACCAGTCTCTAATAAGTCCCCCCCACCTTAACCTTCCCCAATAACTCCCTCATCAAGAACTCCTAATAAGCCCTATGAGATCTGTAAGAGCATTTCAGATAATTCCTCAGCAAATGACCAAGACCTGTCATAACCAATACCATCTCAATCAGGTACACAACATTCTTGAGTACCAACCTCTTAGGCAGCTGGCATTTGACAACCTGTTCTTCCACCTCATGACCCAGCAGCTTGTGATAGATGTAGCCACTGACTGATGTTTCATCCACAGCAAAGGTCTTCATTCCTGTTTGCATTCTGATCATAAAGTAAACACAATAACGTGAGATAATGACAAAAGTGAAGCCACACACGGACATCCTCCCCATGATAAGTCACAAATTTTGAGCCTGTCAGGTAAGTTTACAAGTTGTCCAGTGTTTTCCAGAGAATTTTATGTAGTCAGCCACTGAATAAAAAATAAGTATTTCACATCAAGAGAAGTATTTCTAATGCTTTCTCTCAGAAAAGTGGCTGATGCTTCAGAAATCTCACAAAAGAATGGTTATTTGACCTTGTTAAAAACTTTTTTAAAACCACTTTAGTCAGACGAAAACCATGGTCTCAGAAAAGAGAGCAAAATTAAAACTGGTTTGAAACATTAAGAACCAAATCAAAGTTTGAACTACAACAGTGACAGGTTCTCAGGGTTAAAGATGCCTTGAAATTTTCACCTGTCAAATGAGGTTGATTTCCACACAAAGTCCACAACAAAGTTATGAGTACATTCAACTGGGGCACCCAGATTGCTGCGCAACTCAATCCCCACTTCCTCACCAAAGTCTGATGAGCACAGTCAAGGAAATCACAAAAGTATCTGCTGGCAAAACATATGTTTAAGAAACAGGTCCTTCATTACATATACAGCTTTTCAAAAGCAAGGATACTGTTCGGCACTTTGATCACATGACCAACACCCTGCCAAGGTTTGTGTAATTCTCCGACATATCGCAGGCGGAGCTCATCACCAGGCATCAATCTCATGTCATCATTTGTCTTGGGAAAGGAGAAGTATGCAATCCTTTTCTTGTTGAGACCAATGTCCCAACGAACAACAATGTTATCTTGAGTCTGTGGAAATGGAGATTTACATGTAATCAGGCAATAGTAGGGAAATGTTGCTGTAAAGTACTGATAGATGGAAGAATTTGAAGTCAAAGTATCAATTTTTTAGAATTGGTAAGTCTGCTGTTAAGCTAACTCTACCTGAGACTCTTTCAGCTTCTTGTCATAATCTGCTTCCAGTTTAACCAGTGGGCCAAAGATGTTTTGATATTGGTAGGCATCCTCATACCTGAACAAAATATGACATGGGAAGGGTGAACACCTTTGTCAATAAAGGGGAAAGATGGATTGAAGGATAAGAGGTACAGATAAAAGGAATTATAATTTTTCATGTTTTACATCAATTTAATAACTGCAGCCACAGACCTGAGAAGAACTTGTTGTGGTTCATCATCAACTCCTGGTTTATCCAAATCTTCTAACTTAGCTTCAGGATTATCCTATGAAAAACAACCATCACACAATTAAGCCAGAGACAGAGCCCAATTACTACAATAAAAAACCCAACAATCAACTACATTCATCCCCAAGGTGGTAATGATACATTTGCATTGGGAAAAAAATTCAAACATTACTCAAAAAATGTACAGCACAAACCTTCCACAGTTCTTCGAGCTTGTTAATCTGTTGTGCAGAGATCTGTGAGATGTAAAAATGTTGAATGAGTGCCACATTCATTAACTGTTGGACAACCTATGTGGTTTAAAGGGTGTTTGACAACTGCATCACTAAGGGGAGATTGAGTGCCTGAAACATCCAGGAGCTTCCACTATTGGCAGCCAGCTCCTAGATGGAGACTTCTCCTATGGCTTGCAAATCCTGGTAACCCAGCCATGAGCCCCAACACAGGAAAGGGAAACAGGCACCTGTAACAGTGAATAAACAGTGGAAAAGGGTGGGAAGGGGTGGGGAAACCTGCCTAGATGATGAGCTAACACTCCTCACAATGCTGCCAGTTCATGATCAAAGCAAGCGCAAAAATGCCTCAAATGAAGAGCACATGAAATTCTGACACAAATGCATATGCAAAAAAACGCTGATACTCTTTGTTGTTAACTCTGTTAAATTGAATAAATTGCATTTTAATCAAGGGTGTCACTAACTTTTAGCAACTGGGCATGCTGAATGTAAAGCTTGATCACAGAGCCTTATTCCCTTTCCTCAGGTACTCCAGAGACACATATACCCTTCCCTGTGACATTATTAAATTCTTCAGAGACAGGGATGCATTTCCCTGAACTACCACACCTTAGTAGCCAAAAAATAGGTACAGAGTAAATTAAACCAGTAAATCTCTTCATTTTTGATAATTTAAATATATTTTTAGTTTTGAGAAATCTCATGAGGAAAATAAGGGATGGAAACTGAAACATTCTTCTTCTTGTGGATGAGCTGCACAAAATTATTTTCACAACAACTAAATTTTTCCAGTGCTCTATCATTAATAATCAAATATGAATGTCTACCTGTCTGGCTCGCAGCTGATCCTCATCAGGTGGAACTTTAACAAGCCAGGACAAGAAGCACCTATCATTAATCAGAGGCTGCCACTGTGCCTGGTCCCTAAGTTTTAACAAAGCAAGTGTCTATATTACCAGATACACAAAAAAACAGAACAGTTCACACTAAATAGTTTCCACATTAAAAAAAACCTTTAATTTGCTCAACAAGTTTATTTTAAATCACAATTATGTCAATAGTAGAGTGCATTAAAGCACCAACAAAAAGTGAGAATATCAAAGCAGGTACTGAATAGTATGAAGGCCATGTTCAAGTTCCTGTTCAATTTTTTTTTTATGAGAATATTATACATACCAGTTCATGTCCTTGGAGTTACTCTGTGTAGCACAGGGTTGTCTGAAGAAAGATACACAAGTGGCAAAAGTAAGCAAAAGGAACCTTGTTGTAATTATTTTGAACTTAAAATTTACTAAACTCAAATCATAATGGAAAGAATAATTTTTTTGCAAGAAATTGGAAAACTTTGATAGCAGAACCACCTTTATTCTATCAACATGTTCCCTAGTATATCAAATTTCCAGGAATTACTCTTTGATGAATTCAAGAAACAATTCTTCCTAGATACACATATATAAAAGAAGCTTTACAGACCAACTAACCTGCACAGTAACACCACAACTGAATCAGCCTTGGCAGGAATAAATCCCAACAAGAAGACATTGCGGCAGCCACAGTTGTAGCATTCCAAGATTGTCTCCCCTAAAGGACCATCTTTGTGAAGTGTCACCTCTTTGTGCTTGGCTCTTACAAGGTGGTTTACAATATGACTGCAAAGAAACACATACCAATTAAAGATAACTTCCTGACTCCATATCCAAGTTCAACCTCTTGTTAAAGCATTGCTGCCTGTTCTTTGGCAAGACATGCAACTCTCACAATGCTTCTCTCCACCCAGGTTTTGTAAATGGATAGCATCCATAACTGTTAGGGTATCCCAACAAAATGACAAGGGGGGGGGGAAGTGGGGATAAGCAGCATTGAACTAGCATCAATCCCATCTGAGGGGATGCACACCTTTCCCTGATTTATTCATGCTTCAAAAGCCAAGATAAGTTCTCACAGTATGGGCTACTTAGCCAGTCAGATGCAATCTATTCTTAGTCTCTACCACTGTTCCAAATGAGTGCATGGTAGACATGCACTTAGTGGAAATATCCTTCATAAAACCATAACCGAGTTGAAATTTGTTCCACAAACCTGCCTGCAGTGTTTCCTCGCCCATTACAGAACCACTTCTTGCACTGAATGCACTGCACAACAGATGCTGGGTCATGAACTCCACAATACCTGCAGGTATAATTGATCAATATTATAATTACATGTAAGTTGGTTCGCTCGGAAGTGCAAATCTATAAATAAATTAATTATAATGATCTGGATCATGATAACCCTGATAATGGTAATAGAGCAGTTTTCAATTTAGTATTGATGATAAAACCAAATTGCTTTGATTACCCCAGATAACTCAAACCAATTTCTTAACCAATCTTGATGTTTTCCTGATAGGATGTTTCCTTTGCTTTGATTGGCCAATGCAATTATTTTGGTTTTGGTTTTACAATTCTCGATTGAAATGCACCCCTCCGTGTAGTTCACAATTTAAAACATCATTGATTAACAAACACAATTGTAAGGGGCTTAAAAATAAATATATTGAAATATATCTGGTCAGGAACAGCTGTGTGTTAGCCTCCAGGCTACTAATCTTGCTACTTCCTGTTTTCTAGATAATATGTATAAATTATTTGGAGAAGTTACATATTTATCACTTTTGGGAGTTAAAGGATTAATAGGGAATTATTGAGTTTCTTAACATGACTACAGCCATAAAAATTTTCTCCAAAAAAAATTTAAAAATGCCCCATTTAAACGGCAACCTAATTTGGATCACAAAATGTAGTCATATAACTGGGTTTCTTCTTTTTTTTTTTAACCGAGAAAAAAAATTGAAGTCTGTGTTTAGGTGCTGCAAATTAATTTCAATTCGTCAATTACGACCTTTGGGTTGTGTAAGATAGTGTTATTAAAGAGTTCAGCTCAACTTATTAAAATAGAAAAGAAATTTTAGACTAAAAGAGAACAAAGCGAGTTGAATTAATAATTTGCAACATTTTCAAGTTAAAGAAACGACATGATTTTTTTTTTTAAGCGGGTCAAGAACAGCTGAATCTCGCTCCATGCCGGACATGCAGTGTCGGTCTAGGTGAACACTTGTAAGCCTTTCTTACATTATGGAAACCCATTTTCCCAGATTTCACTTTGACGAAAAACAGAAAACAATTTAAGATGTCTGGGAAAACATAATTATGGAACCGTTAAGCAGTTAACTGAATATTTGATTTTAACGTTGAACGCACCTGCAAGCGAAGGCTGGAAGATCCTTCGAGTAAAAAGTCTCGTCCTCATCTTCTTCAAAGTTAAGCTCCCCCAAAGAGTTGCTAACCTTAGAAACGGTACCATCCACCTTAGCTTCTTCGTTTCCTGTTGTTGGGCCGTTAGCTAGATCTTCTTTTTTGTCTGCGACGTTGCCATTGACCAAAGGTTGGCTCGGTTCAGGTTGTGAAGCTTGAGATTGGGTTTGGGTTTGCGAAGGTACTGTAAAGTCGTGAAATTCGTACTCGCTTCCTTGTGTGTCCGCACCGAAATCAGCTTCTTCAGTGTCTAAAAAAGTCAAAGTTTGAGATGCAGGCCCGTAGGAGTCTACAGTGCTCATCTTTCAGACGAAAAAAAGTAAAAACTGTCTCAGTTACGACAGTTAAAACGAAAGTATCGGAGGATTTTGAAATCTATCGTAAGAACGTGGCCAAGATGGCGACTTCAGCCACGCGATTCCAATTTCGCAATACGTCCGTGAAAAGATCGGAATTTCTCGGTTCCACAGACATGTCTTCGACTTTCCGACTTATTATCGACTTGAACGGTATCTGTAGAACATTTCCCATCATGCCATAGTTTTTCAAGATGGCGATAGTTGCCTAGCTGGGGTTCAATGTATCATTAGTTAGTCAATTCTTCACGTCTTACCGGTATTTTCACAATTTGTCTGTAGTATGATGAGAGAGACCTCTGAAATTTGAAAGAAAAGATTAACAGACTGTTTAATTCAAGTTGGAAGCTCTAACCTTTTTAATTTTTAATTTAGCGTCATCCGTATCATAGATGTCCCGTCTACACAATTTGTACGTAACATCTCGTCACTTCCTGCAGTCCTTCGCTCCAAAAATATCCGTACAACGGATTTTCGGGGCTCGTTTTTTCTGCGAGAATTCAACTCCAAGGCCTTCACCCAAAACATCGGCGCAGACTTTTGGGGTTTTGTTAGACATCGACGGAGTTCTTGTCAGGGGCCGGAACCCAATCCCCGGAGCGAAAGAAGCCTTGAGACTGCTTCAAAAGTCGGATGTTCCTACAGTTTTCTTGACAAATGGTGGCCTTGAAATGGAAAAGGAACTGGCGGAACATCTTTCAGATAGGATTGGCTTTGAGGTAAGTTATTAAAATATATTATTGGCGAGGAGTGGCTTGGTGAATCATGATGGCTTAGTAGATCGATAAGCGAAAGAAGGGTAGGGTTAGTAATTTACCATTTGAGAGGGGTTGCTTTGTTCCTCAAGGTATGTCTCTTTATTATTGTTTAACGGTGAAGAAATATTTTTTAACTTTTAGGTACGAGAAGATCAGATGATTTTATCACATACACCTCTAAAAATGTTTGATTGGCTTCACAACAAACATGTTTTGGTATCTGGTCAAGGAAGTGCTAAAGAAATTCTTGAAGAGTATCCTTTCACAATATATCTTGGGCACGTTGCTGAAGTTTCAGTGAGCTGGAAGATTAATAATGGTGTACATCTGTCCAAGAACAGAATATGTTTTCATGGGTTGATTGCAGACCAATGCTCCACATTCGCACTGACAGGCAAAAAAAAAATTGAAATTTCTGGGATATGAAACACCCATGATGTGTCAAATCCATACCAAAGTGGAACATATATATATCTCTGGGGTGGAAGAGGAGGGGAGAGTCAGGGTTCACTTAGACAAGTGCATTACACTATTGTATTTCTTAATGAAGTTGTTAAAGTTGTTCAAAGGGTGAATAGTGCTATACGCTAATTATTGGATAGCACACTACATTTTGTTAACACTTATCCATTGGATAGTGATTTATCTGGTAGATAGCGTTATCCACACCTTGAACAACTGGGCTCTGATGTTCAGGAACATCAATGAGCTTTATTGGCAATATGAGCTTTTTGATCAGCATGCAAACTATATCTTTTTCACCAAGTGTAGTGGAAACTAGGAGTTGTTTGCATGTTCATCAAAAAAGTCAAAATAAGACAAATCAAAGCAATCAAGGAGATGAATAATGCTACTTTCGTTAACTTACAAAAATAAGATATGGATTTACCAAGGTATCTGATGTTGAAGATGTGCGAAGAGCATATCCATTGCTGGACATGGTAGACAGGGAACGTAGATATGACTTTGCTTCTGTAAGTAAAAATAATTTATTCAAACAATTGTCTATCTGCCATTTAACAAATAGATTCCTTGTTGTTGTGTATCTGTTCAGTAATAGTCAGATCCACACAATGTCATTTAAATTGATAAGAACAAAAAAGTGGCACATGCAGTGCAACCAAATGTGTCCATGGCAACAGTCCAGAATCTTAATGCTTTTATCTTAAAAAATAACAAATGCTGTTAATGGTGACGTAATTTATGGGTTTGTCCTCCAAAATATTATAGGTGAGAATGCCATATAATATAATGTAAAATAATTGTCATGAAAAATGTTTCAAGATTTGGGAAATGCATTAGAAGTTATACTATGTTACCTTTTTTCCTTTACTTATAACCTAGCTTTTCTAATAACTTTTTAACAATAAAAGAAACTTAGTAGATTTTGCTCTTTTTTTCAGCTTGGTTATGCTCCTGAAGAATTTCCACCTATTGAAGGTAAGTTTTAAGTGAAAATTTATTTGTAAGGCATGCATGTGTATGAGTAGGCTATTCATTCACCTTTCCCATTCAGGTAGGCTATCCATGTCTTTTACTATAATCTTTTACACTGGAATTATGAAAAAGAATTACACTTTTAACTCAGGAGAAAAATGCCGAGGAATCAATGCTGCTGAGACAAGCTACTTCAGTTGTTATTTTGAATGTGTAATATTTTTCATTTCTCACAAATAAGTCTTATATTTCTGCAGCCATTGATTTATGATTATTATTTTGATTTTTACACGTATCATTTCTATACCAATATTTTCATACTTTATAAAAATTACACTGCCCTTTATTTACCATGTTTCACACCCCTTTTAACAGTGTGTTTTATTTACTTAACCCTTTAACTTCCAAAAGTGATTAACAAGTAACTTCTCCATATGGTATCCATACATTATCCAGCAAACAGGTAGTGAGATTACTCAAACTTATTAGGTACAAGATATTATCTTGATGGAATACCAAATTCTCATAACCAATTCACAAAGAAATGTAGAGCAGCTGGAGGAGAGAATTAACTATCAGATCCTGGGTTAAACCTTTGGATCAATATCAGTATCTGGGCAACTGCCCACCTACCCCTCCCCTAACCCAACACTAACCCTAACTTGTTATCAATCGATTGTTGTTGAGTTAGGGGAGGGGTAGGTGGGCAGTTGCCCAGATACTGATATTGATCCAAACCTTTTTCCTACAAGTGTTTTGTGTCTTGTATTTTCCTTTAGCATTGTTGTAGATGCTCAGAACTTGTTGAATAGATTATTCAAAATTAACTTATCTTGTAGATAGAAATAAGAGAGATGGTAAGTTTTTTTCTTTGTCTCACGCTCGTGACAAGACAAAAAACATGTTTTTTTTATTCCTTTATGAACTTATCTTTCAGTCACACAATGCAAGTTATTTAACCTTAGCCAGCCAAACTAACCAGGTCACAAAAATACCAATTTTTATCTGTAATAGGTAAAGTAATTTAATTACTTACATTATATTTCCTTTTTGTCCTATATAGCAATAGTATTGCTTGGAGAGCCGGTGAGATGGGAAACAAATCTTCAGTTGGTTATTGATATGCTCGTTACCAATGGAAGCCCATCATCTAGTGTGCTGTCTATACCAAGCCCCCATATTCCTGTAATTGTTTCAAATACAGATTTAATATACATGGCGGAAGTTTCATTACCCAGGTACATATAAAGAGTGATGATTTTGTCAGAATTGAAACATAAATTAGTTGTCAGTACTGATCTTAGCATTTAAAACTTTAACCTATAATATCATTTAAAAATTTCAGATTTGGACATGGTGCTTTCTTGCTTAGCTTGGAAAATCTTTATAAGGTGTGAAGATATCTGTTATTTATTTTAGCCCTTAAGGTGTTTGTTAAATGTAACCTAAGGACTGTTATAAAATTGATTGCTAGTGCCATGTAGTTGCTGTGGGCATTCCATAAAGGATGTATTGAGTAGATAGAACCAAACTGGTGTAAAGTACTACTATTGCACAGTTGTTGCTAGACATTTTAAAATTGAAAACACCTTCAAAGAATTTTTCATGTGAACAATTTGTGCATGTGCAGGTTTTTTAGGTTTTTTCAGTTTTTTGGTGAGTCACTTTGTAGAAGTTTATTCATTTGTGATTTGAAAGTTTACTGCTTTTCTGTGTGCTGTTGTTTTTTTGTCTGTTTCCTAGAGAGTTTGATATTTAGGAAAAATTATTGATTTCATCTCTAGATGTTGATTGGAGAATCATAAGATTCTTTAGTGTCACAGCCAGTTGAAGTTATAGTCATATGTTGTTTCAGAGAATGTTTTGTCTCTGAGCCATAGAGAAATCTTCCACCTCACCAGAAATTTGCCTTTTGCTATACATTTCCTTTTTTTAATGACTCTCATTTAAGGAGAACCAGATAGTCTGCTGTTGGATTGTAACAGTCATCGGATATAAAATAGTGATATTTTTCACTTGCTTGCATTAAAACATACTCCTAAAAAACTGTAATATTTTTGTTTCCAGAAACTGACTGGTCAAAAATTGGTTTACTCAGCATTTCTAGGAAAGCCATACTTAACAAGTTACCAGTATGCAGAATACTGCCTGAATCAAAACAGTGGAGGAGCATCTGGCAATCTGAGAACACTATATGCTGTTGGGTCAGTGCAAATGTACATGCATCATGGTGTAACATAGAACTCTATTACATAAAGCAAATGATGATGTATTCTGAAAAGAGACTCCATATCTTAGCTTGCCCATGTGTTATTCTCCATTAAATTTACTTCATTTTCATTTTAGTGACAATCTGGATACAGACATTTATGGAGCCAATTTGTGTCATGAGTATGTAAAGGTATTTGATGATGGTAGTGAAAATATTAATACTTATGAACATCAGCCAAATGACTCCTCAAGTCAACTGGAACAGAATACATTCAAATGGTTACCTGGGGTTAGGAAAGTAGAATCAATTCTTGTCCAAACTGGTGTATCAACTCAAGATAATGACAACCAGCCTTCAACCAAGGAAGATGCTCGCTATTTACATCGCGACACTCATTTTCATCCTCACTTAAGGAGAGCAAACCATGTTGTGGAGAATATTGCCCAAGCAGTTGAACTGATCCTAAAGCAGGAACAGATAAATTCCTAATAATGATGCAACAATGAATATGTATAAAATGGAGTGTTTGTAAAATTAAATACATTTATTCTTATAAATTCCCAGAAAAATGATGCAAAATATTTCATATATTATACTAACACAGTATTTTTGCAAATTTATAACTTGTCTTCAATGTAGGAATGGTAGATAGTAATTAATTAACTAGTATATAGAAATATACTGGTAATGTGTCCTAAGGTAACCTGCTTAGACTAATTTTAAAATTTCTACTCTACACCAAATTTCAGTGGGAATGGTTTTTGATTTGATTAATGGAGACAAAATAACATTCCAGTCGTGACTCATTTATTGCTTTAAAACAATTTACTTGTGTATTACATCTAGTTAAGTAACTTTTTTTCAAAGTTTCATTTGAGAAAAATAATGATATTTTCAATCTAGGATAGGGCTTTTTACTTTTATTTTCATAATGGCAATACTTAAAAAATTTATATATATATTTAGAAATTCAACCCACAAAAACACATTATCGTCAGATGATTACATTCTTAGCTTTCGAATATTCATAGAAATTTCATGTTTTCATTATTAATTTATTTAAGATGCATCATTGTTTTCAAAAATATATTGTATAGTGGTTATATTATTTATACAATTAGCTCTGAGTGTTGGAATTTTTTTTTAACCCTTTAACTCCTAAGATCTCATTAGTAATTCTCCTTACTGTCTGCCTTATAGTTCTTGTGATGTTAGTTTGGAGAATTTGGTATTGGATCAACTAATAATTCCCTAATTAATATTTTTCTATATTCTCATTATTTGTCTGCTTGACACTGTATTGATATTGTTAGGAGAAATTCTGTCTTGGTCACTCTTGGGAGTTAAAGGGTTAAGGACAGTGTTGTGTTTCACAAGGTTTTATTTAGAGGAAGATGTTACCTTAATTTTAATCTGTTTTTATTTCTTGGGATCACAATTTTGTGTTAAATATTTATTTAAACATGAAGAATAAATTGTTTTTAATATGCTGTGAAATATTTTATGATTACTTTGCTGCAATTTGACATTATGTAATACGTAATGGAAACTGTGCGATTATCAAAAACGCTTGCCATTTTGGCGGGACCACGGGCTGAATTCCGGAATCTCCTCGTCTTGGACGCGAAACCCAATCTAGTCCCCTTCTTAGAGGGATCGAAAAATGTAACGGAGCGATGTTAAACGCTCACGAAACGCAGAGTAAAACGCAAAAAAAAAAACGCGATAGCAAGAACAAAGGAAAGATGACGTTTAAATTGTCTAGACAAGATGCCAGTCTGTCTCAGGATGTAGGATGTACTAATTATTATCTCCTAATTGATATCCTCATGTTTCCCACACAGTTTGTTGTTGCCCATTTTTAAGTTTGTGCTGTTTCGTTTTTGTCGTAATTTTACCTGTGGATTTGTATACAATGACATGAGTAAAGAGACGCGACATGCTGTTGTCGAAATTATCTACTTAGCCAAGATCTTGAAAAGAGACTAGTACGTCATCTAAGAAGGGAAATCCCTTGAGAAGACGTTTATCAAAAGGTTACCTTTCTAAACACAAAGGTAGTGTAATGTTGTTAACTAATGCTACGATATCGAAAGATATGTCGTCGAAATTGTCGTTGTCATTTTCAAGATGCAACAGGCAGCAGAAATCAAACCAAAATAACACAGAAGGTATCTGAGAGCGCCAGGGTGTGCCCAATTTTGTTTTCTTTTTTCTCCATTTCGCGTGCTGAGATTGATACAGACACTTTTCGGGGTGAAATTTTGACCAAGGAATTAAAAGAATGCTTCTATTTTGGATTATGTGATGCATCTGAGACAATCAAAGCCTTGTTTACCATTAAAGTACCAAAAGAACATTTCCGATCTTAAACATCCATCATTTTAGCCAGAAAAAGTAATCACCCGTTTATTTATAGCAATAGAGAGGAATTTTCGGTGGTCTTTCATTCCACAGGGACGCCGCAAGAACGGAATTCTCCAGTCACCACATCTCTCCCATCCTCGACCTCGGGATTCACTCGTGAGAGAAGTACCTTCCACAAGCCTTGCGGAAAGCATATATCCAGTGTTGCTGATAGCATTTAAAATTATTAAAACGGCGTAACGTAGTGTTGGTTGGTTTCTTTGAACTGCCACACTACTTTAGAATGCTCCAAATGCTTTATTCTTCTACGTTCGGGTATTGCGTGACAAACTCTTCAAAAGACGGATTAAAAAAAGGCGCGCCGAGTTCATTGTTACAGTACTTACGTCACCGTCAAACAACTATTGCTTGTGACGATCACGAAATCTTTCGTTTCGACTGTCAACAATTGTGCACGCAACGAGTGCATCAAATAGGGAACAATTCATTAGGTACATTTACTTGCGTCGTGCATCTTTCTGATTGAATGTAAAAAAAAGGAAAAGGACAAACAATCAAACAGGCGAAAAAAAATTTAATGGGGCCAGTTAGTCACGTTTTGACATGAAAAAGCTGCACTCAGCTGCGCGGTTGGTAAAAGTGTTAATATGCAGTTGACAACTGTCAACAGTCGTGAACTGTCTCGATTTGCGTGTACAGTCTACGAAGGTTACTTTATTCCCACATATTGCTCTATTAACTCGAGACTGAGCTGATGCTTCCGATGATATCAATGAAGCAAATGTCTGACGCTCGAGTCGTTTACGCTGTCAAAGGTCGAGTAGATGCAAACATTTATAAACACGTAGAATTCAAAATGCATGAACTTGGCCTCTGTGAGACGCGTGGCGTGATGGATACATAGGTGTGTCGGAAACCTAGCGACGCAAAATTTTCAATTACCCCTTTATACAAGCTCTCAAAAAGTGTGGATGGTGAACATGTGAAGGTTATGAGATCGGTGCAATTGTGAAAGTTTTCAAATGAAGCACGTGTTATAGCCTAGATACTTGTGAATGGTCAATATGTGATTTTGTGGGTAGGAAGTCGAAAAACTTACTAATTTCCCTGCGCACAACTAGTGGGCGTATTTATGACATTTTGGCATTATGTCAAAGTTTGTATGCTCAAAGCGCGGCAGACTGATTGATACAATTATTTTCAGCAGATAACAATCGACGCCCAAATTTTACCTACAGCGATGTTTGCTTACTATTTGTAGGACTAATCGAGTTTTTGATGTGCGTAAAAGCCCTGGCGTTAAGCTCGATTTAACAGCAAAGTAGATCCCAAAGACAAAGTATTTTAAGAGAAAATAAAGGTTAATTGTGTAAATCGAACTCGGTTGGATCCTTTAGAGTCGCGTTGTCCCCTGATTAGCCTCTGACACTTAGGTAATATATGCGAGTGCATAGTTGCCATCATGATATTCTTTAAAAAGCTTCTCCACGTGCATCTCGATTTCGCACTTGATCGCATTCCACGTTTTAATTGTATTTGTTCCTCGGACTGTTGAATTACATTTTTTGCGGTCTATTTGCCCTGTTGCCGACACAAAGGGGTGCTACTGTTCCCTCTAAGCACCGACCTGCACCAGGTGAAATATCCGTTCTCTGGTTGCTAAGGTGTTTATTAACCTGCAAGGCAATTATGATAAACAAGGTAGGCGTGACATAGTTTGAGGTTTCTTCAATCAAAAGGGACAAGTAGGCCAGTGAACAACCACCAGCAACTTAAATTCTTAATTTTTGCAGAAGCCCACTATAAAGTCATCAAGATGATTTATTAGTTGTGTGACTTTCTGTGATTTTGTCGGAGGAATGACTGAAGCCATTTCAAATTCCCTTTCTCATTTTTTTTTTGTCTCCCTTGGGGGTTACCGGTGGCTCACGCCTTCTCTTTGAGGTGTAAACAAAATTGTTTTGCACGAAATCCGCTAAGTAAATGAGTGGCAAACACCGACGGACACGATGCTGTTCTCTTGAAGCACAATCGGCGCCCGTCTTCCGCTACCACGCAACCCGAAATCCGCAATCCATCAAAGGGCAACTCAACAAAGGAAATTTGAATTTCCGATATTTCAACCGGGGCACTTGAGAGGTCGTCGGATAAAAATATATATATTTATGTTTGTCAATTTCAGCACGTGTACTTTTTCGGTTATTGAACGTAGCGACCAATGGCTGTGCAGAGATTAGCATTAATTAGCTTAGCAGGATTTTGTTGGCCACGCCTCCCGAACTCGGAAACGGTTCTTTTGTTGTCAGAGAACGGAAACAAAACCCACTTTCAACCCAATCCAGCTGTTGCCGTCACTCGCAAATATTCAAACTCGGGGAATACGCACATGAATTGGTCATAACCTCCTACGCTGGTTCGCGTCAAGAACTGTGGTCCTTCTCGCGCTAATCTAATCAATTTGAGCTCTTGCTCGACTTTCCTTTTACCTTAGACACAGACTTCTACTATTGTGAGGTAATAGAGTTGTTCCTGTCGTAAAAAAGCGGAGAATCATCGAGAGGAAAATTAACCGGTGATTTTGTTGGGGATTGCGTGTGCCTATCTGGTGTCCAACAGCGTCGATTTGTAAAGTCTGAAGCGTAATGGCGGCTACTCAAGCTTTCTTTTCATCGAGCGTGGCTCTTGATACACTTTCTGCGGCGCGCTGTTTACTCGACATGTCAAAAATTTTTCCGAAGAAACCCGCGCCGGTGCACTCTGAGAACACGCCATCGTCTCCTTTGTTGATGTTCGCGAAAATCCTGGCCTCGATGGAAGAAGAGTGCTCGCTGATAAAGAAACATTCATGTCTTGGGAACACTACGAATCAGACATCGAACCTGAAGGCAGGAGCCGGCTTCGGAGTGCAGTTCAAGGAAACAGAGCGCGAAAAATTTGCGACTGCTGTAACCCCGAAGGAGAATGGTGGCGTTACAGGATACTGTAACGACGACACGCCCTCTGAACTGTCCACGAAACCAAAACAAAAGACCCGGCGCCGAAATTCACGCAGGAGAAGCGAACAGGAGAAGAAAATTCACGCTTGCCACTACAACGGTTGCGATAAAAAATACGGCAAGAGCAGTCATCTGAAAGCACACCTCCGTACGCACACGGGAGAACGCCCGTTTCATTGCACTTGGACTGGCTGCGAGAAAAAGTTTGCTCGCTCGGACGAACTCGCACGGCATTATCGCACGCATACGGGTGAGAAACGCTACGTTTGTGGCATCTGCAGTAAGCGTTTCATGAGGAGTGATCATCTCTCGAAGCACGCAAAAACGCATGGATTGAAATCCCGCAAAGAACTGGCGAGACCCACGAATCCAATGTTCTTTTGAAGTCGAACGCGGTGGGTACGCGTTGAAAGAAACAACTGTGCGAGAGTTCGCGTGCAATTTTAGTGTCAGCTGCAAAGAATGGTCTCCCGGTCGATTTCTGCGGCGAAAACTGTGTGATAAAGTGGAAAATCAGTAGGGGACATTTTATAATAGAAGTCCAATGATGTTATTTCAGCTAGTAGGTTCTTCAATTGCTTTTGTTCCCAGACAATTGTATTTGACATATTCTAAGAAGTTTACGAAAACGCAGTCCAATCGACGATTGATTTTAAATTCTTTTGGAACAATAGTCGGTGATTTAGGCTCATTTCATCGTAAATTTTAATGTTGGACATTACAGAATTAAAAAAATAATTTTGTAGATTGAAAAGGTGTTCATTACACCCTTTTATAAAGTATGAATAATTTTTTTTCGTAAACGACAAAGTTTTTAATCTAACGTGTGACACACCTGTGTTAAAATTCAGCTGGACTGAATAAACACGGGCTACCTTTCATTAGATCGCTTTGTTTGAAACTTGAAATGACAAGAAACCACGCACACCGAGGTGAATGTTTTAATAAAAATTTCCTTTATGATTGTATTACAATAATGCGTGAATAATTTTTACATCTTCCTCTTCTCGATCGCCTGTCACTGACGAAAGCTGAAGTTGTTTACTGCTGTCGACCTACACGCTTCCTGTTTCTTTAGCTTCTTACGCAATATCAAGCGCGCAACCTCTGTAAACAACTACCGGCATACGGCTTGAAATAGATATTACCATTCAAAGCCGTTGTTCAAATGAGGTTACCAATGCTGGTAAATTCTGTAATTAAGGTCTCTATCGGCTTTTTCATCTCACTGAACTTGTTTCTTCTTTACCTGAAGTGAATTTTTTTCTAGGCCTCATTGAACATGCAAATTTTCCTAATTTTGCGAGATGTCAAGGGCAAGTGGATGTATCTAAGGAGTGGTTACAACAACTACAGAGATCATGAATGGAACTGAGAACAGATATGAATGATGGGGTCGGATGAAACACAATTGCCTCATTTTAGATTGAGAAGTACTTGAATTCATGAACTCTACGATCTTAATGGTGGCACTTAACGTGATTTGAGGAAATGTTTTCAATTTTTTTTTCGATGGCGGCAAATTGGACACTTCCTCACTGATGCGTTAAAATTTGATGAGGTGGAAAGTCTTCATGAGAAAGAGAGTGATTTCTCTAGTTGAAAACCAAGTTAAGAAGTTCAAGCAGTTGCATTTGTAAGACGATCCTAACCTATGGGTTTTGTTTTCTGAGGATATAATACCCCTGACAGAACAATAGCAATTTGCCCCATGAGTGCAACCCATAGGTCCTTCATGGGTCACAGACTAGTATTCCTTCTCAAGAGAGATGAATGAGTTAGAAGCACACCTCCCTTGACAGAATTAGCAAGGTACATTTGAGCGGCTTTCTGAGTCTTTAAAAAAAACGAAGAGTGTAAGCTCGGAACCTTTAACACGAAATGTTCATTTTAGGCGCAACCTTAAGTTTACAATTCTCCTAGTTGTCTCTATGCAACGAACAGCTGCCGAATTTGAATGAACTAAACCAACGCGATATTTAATATGGCTCAATTATAATCAAATTACAACGAATTCCTAATTATTCCTAACAACAAGAAGACGCTGGGAACCCACGTAAAGCAACGAACCCTTTTTGTTGGTGAAGTCTTGTTCCTACGACGTTACATTTCTCTAGCTAGTTTCACGATGTCAATTAAGTGCTTTTCTTCCACTCTCAGCTATTGTTCCTTTCATTGTGCTAGACTGATAAACCCAGCTGCCACGCGCCGAGTTTCTTTATCCTTTAAAATCTCCATTGTCTTGAAAGGCATCCATTATTTAAATTGGCGAACTTTGTCCTACACGAAAATAAACTTCTCAGTGCCAGATCGCCCTCTTATGTTAAAAGTAGACACGTGTTAGGAAACCACTGAAATGCGTTTTCACAGATTTATTTTTATGTCCACTTCCGGTTGGTTGGTAAAAGGGCGGCGAAGGTGCAAATTATCTTTTGATTGATCAAACAAAAAATTTTAGGCGCGAGAATGATTAAGTATCACCTGGGACAGCCTTGTATACCTGAATTCAACAGGTGGCTTAATTCAGCGAGCGGTTTTGCTTGTCAAGTGGACAGGCCTTTTTCTAAACGAGTTCCATTCGAAAGAAAGAAAGGGTAGATAATCAATGTTACTTCTAGCACAAGTAGAACGCGTAACATTTTCGAAGCTCTAAGCAACGTTTGTGACGGCTGAAATAAGCTATAGAGAATGAATGCTCTCTTAATTTAAAATATGCGAATGTTTCATTACATTTTTGATTACGCCAGACCAATCTTCCAATAATTATGAATTTAACTAGTCATAGTTGCAATTTTTTATCTGTAATAGCCTTAGGAAGGACGTTGCCATGCAGGAATCTTTGTTTTCCAAGGCAATTAACGAAAGAAAAAAATAGAAAATGGAAAAAGAATCGAAATAGAAAGACGAAACTGGTCTGTACTAATAAAAAATCGATTACTTTTGTCAATGAGGGTGAATCATCGCCTGCTGTTATAAATTTGGTGGAGCTTTTATTGCAGTCATATCAGCTATGTGGGGTCCAAATTTTCACTCAATTTGTTTTAGCTGGAATTTTTTTAAACTCCTTTAAGCTTCATGGTAAGAACCAGGCCATTTTATTTTTAACGTAATACGTCCATAACGGAACTGCTGTGTTGCGTCGGTAGCTAGAAAAGTGAATGAGCACGTATCTCGCAATCTTGACAATCATCCATTTTGCTTCGAAGCAGCTTGCTAGCCGGCGCTTCGACGGAGGGCCAAAGCTGGAAATACAAACGTTTCAAGACTCGCTTCAGCAGTCTATCAACCTTCATTCATCGACTCCTGGTTGCAAGCAGACTATTGGTCAATAGAAAAAGCTCGGTTGATAATCATCTAAGTGATGAAATATTTATGCAACTTGCTGGTAGCGTTTAGTATTAGTAGTTCCACCAGTTCGCCACTGGAATAATTGACAAATTAGAAATTTCTTGCTAATTATAAATTGTGAGGTGACACATGTAGCGAATTTTAGTAAAGGAACGTTCCTTTACTAAGATTCGCTACATGTGTCGCATGTAAATAATTTGAATTCAGTTGTGTAGCTTCGGACCCCGGGAGTGCCTATTCAATTTACCTGCCCTCAGACCCAGGGCCCTGACAACGTAACAGTACATATAAATATATTTTTCTATCCATTTAACGTTTTTGAGTCTCAGAGAAACGTACAGCTATATTATTATTCAATTCTGAGTTAGAGTTTTGAAATCTCGTGATAGTTCTGGCGTTAATCACGTGATGCTCTAAGTGTGGATCGTGCAAGATCTTAGGGATTCAACCTCTGACCGGGTTAATCAGCTGTCTCCGAAACGGGCGCTTTTAAGAGAATTCAGCAGAGCCACAAGTGGACGAAAGCCGCGAGAATAGAAAATTTCTGCCTGCTCCATTGCCTTCGTTTCTATCGATTGCGAGTGCATGAAACAACGTCGATTACATAGGAAATTTCAAAATTTGCAGTATTTTGTTATCCTGTCACCAGTTTATCCTGTCACCAATTATTTTGAAAATAATAATCATTTCATCAACCCTGCAGCTGCTGTTCATTAAAAATAGTCTTTCAGGAGATTTAATACGTGCTATTTATGTATTTTTTATTTTTTACTTTTTCGAGTTTAATCGATAAACGCCTTTGATCCAAGTAATGCAAAAGGTTGGAAGGTTCTCCCATTGCACTCCCAAAATAGGCGCCAAAAATTTCCAAAACTCACCAGAGCGTGGAGAAATAGGCAACTAAATTTAGATTAAACCCAAGCGTGATCCTTCCAAAATTTAAGTCAATTTTCCGAAAACGGAAGCCTTAAAGTTTCTCTTTGCGGGGGTGATCTTCCTTTCTGTTAGACATGTGTTGAATCATTTCAGCTACCCGCCCTCTAAAAGTAAACAAAAGGCATACCTAGGAAACAATGGCAAATTACGTGGGAAATGCTTCTGTAGAGGAAATCCGCACCTTTTTACAGTTACATCACGTTTTCTTTTTCTTTTTTTTTTTTCGTTTGGGTGGGTCTATTTCTATCAACGAATATACTTCCACGAAGGACTGTCAGCTTCCGTGGCAAGCAAATGAGAGGTTTCAACATAGCTCAGGGGGTTTTCTTATTTATAAATTTCACCTGAAGTTAAAAGTGAAAACTGTTTGCCGAGAATTGTACCGTAGAAGATATTGAACAGTTCCATGCTTCTTACGAGGGGAGGGAGGGAGAGAGTGTGAGTGGGGAGCGTATTTGTCATATATTTTTTGCAAATTTAATGGCGGCTTTAAATCGGTAAACACGGTAGACTGTAACGCCGAAAATATTTTGAATGGGGCTGTATTTGGCAGGTGACTGAGGTTACTTCTGATGTTTGTCTTGGCGTGTGGTTTTTAGATTGACTATATATCCGTGTCGATTCGATCATGTTTCTTAAAGCAACGTTACGGAAGTTAAAATCGATCTAAGTCAAAGCGATTTTAACAAAAATAAGGGCTGATCGATCCATTGAATCAGGACTTGTCATACGGCAGAAGTCCATTTCTTGTCTGACAAATCGAAATAACCAGCCCACCATCGCCGGTCACAAACAAATTGACTCTAAGGATACATAATGTCTCGACAGATTATCCCTGCAAATCCACTAAACGGATTTTATCAGCTCATAGGTGAATTAGGTCCACGACTATTGAACAGAACTGTCCAAACATTCTAAGCAGAATTTCATCGCGTTTCAGGAAGAGAGTGATTCTTTTTTTTTTAATCCTCAGTATGAATCTTGGAGCCAACATCTCACATTAATTGCAAAAAGTTATACATCGGTGAAACAGGAAGACGACTCGGTGACCTATTCCAAGGACACCTTCGCGGCGGAATAAGAAATGACAAAGACGCATTCAAACCGGTCGCTAGACACTTTAATCTCCTTAATCATTCAAACAGCATATTGCAGTTTGCGGCCTTTCCCTACGTCTACGTAGTTTGGAAAGCCTCAAAACTCGTTCAAATCGGCAGCGTTAACCCCCTATGTATCAACGAGCTCTTCATCCAACTAATTTTTTAAAATTATTTTCTCGTCACCATGTTCCGACCAATAGTGTAGTTCCATTTTCTGCAGCTTAACACACACACAACCCACAACTCTTCCATTCGCCTTAACGAGGGGCTAACACTCGAAATTTCAGCCTTGAAACTCTTAACGGTGGCCAATTTAAGTCTTCAACCCAGTTGATAATGTCAAATTACCCTGAAACGTCACACTGTCTCATTTTAATTCGCAGCCATTGTCGGTTTTGTCACGCAATGCACTATCTTTAACTCCTTCCGACACGCGTGACATCCAAGGATACTCATGTCACTTTCGAAAGACGTGATATCTTAACTTTTGTTTACTGTCTGACATCACATCAAAACAAGACATAAGAAGACAGATTAGGCCAATTAACAGATAACACTCAAAGAAATGACCCATCTTAGGAGAAAAAGATTTAATTCAGTGTCTAACAGGCACATTTGAAGCAGCTGCATCATCAGGATTTAACAAGTAACTACTGAGATACCACGAGCACCCTGACTGGTCAAAAATCTGTCGTTTAATGCACCGCTAAACTCATAGTTATTTTATAAAAGCAATAGACAGCTCGTTCTATCACTTTAGCAGCTTGATGACTTTGAAGGTTGATAGAACGCTATCAGAAAAAATTTAGCTGTCATTTCCAAACTTATTTCGTTTTCTATCAACACTTCGCGTGGGTAATATCATGGTTAAACGAGAATTAAGGGCGGTCTCGTGCTTCAGTGATACTTAGTCACTCTAAAGTTGGTCTAATCCAACTTATCTCTAAATATATATTATATGTTTAACTTTTGTCCAATCAATCAGAGACTTAAATTGTCTAGTTCCTTAGAGATACAAATCAATTGTAAATCAAGGTTTTATTTCTAAAGCTATGAAGGACAACAGAGATCTAAAATAGTAAGGACAACACACATGGCCACCCACATGCTAGGAATCACCCTTACAGTAGCAGTGTGAATCAATTTATCTCCATGTCATTCATTCAATTAGTCTCAATAACAAGGAAATATTCCAAAATGACAAGAAACATTTACAATAAAAGTACTTGCCTTCAAAATTTGACCATCATCACTGTTGAAATTGAAATTCTGGTGCATCAACTAAACAAATTGATGAAAAATTTTACAACCCTTTTGGTTTAAATAGAAATAATTTAAATCTAAAATAACTACTAAATATTCTACTAAATATTTCTTAGGTAAATGACAAAATTTAACATTTTGATTCTTATATTAATCAATTTTGTAAACATTCTAACATTCAGTGTGTAAAGAGCAAACAGCTTTGAAACACTTGGATATGACTTGAATTTTTCCAAGTAAAATTTTTTTCAATTTGAAATGGAAACTTGGAAAAATTAGCAGCAGAACAAATTTGAGGTTTGTTTACTTGTAACCCTCAATTTCAATCAATAATTTTCCTAGTTTGTCTCCAAAAATTGGATGTGATCTTAGGCCACTTCACAAGAATTGTTCCCTTTGGTATAGCTAAGAACTGCAATGATCTACTTTTCATTAATGCATCTCTCATGTAGTATGTTGCTATGATTGGTCAATTAAAGAGGCTGTATTTCACCGTCAGGCCACTAAATTCACAAGTCTGTTTTAATAAACTGATATCTTACCCCAATATTTTAACCCAGAGATGTTAGTTATAAATATCTTTCCTAACCTAGTTTTATCAGTTTGTATTTTAAGTTATGGAAGCTCAATTTTTCTGCTCAGATTTATGGCCTGCATGCAAAAACTCAGTCGGTAACATACAATACAGACCTAAAACTTGGTTAGTAAACAATTAATGGACAAGTATCAAATAAATCTAAGGATTTAGTAAAGGATGAATGTAGTACCAACTAAGTTTTCATATCCTCTGGACTAAATTTGGTTAGCAAGACTAATTTTAGACAGCTTAAGATTTTTTGTTCTCATTTTCTTCTGCCATATACTTCAATGACTTTTGATATGTTTTGTAGCATGTGGAACAATATCCCTTCTTTTCTGGACTGCCATAAAACTGGCAGTCTTTGGAGGAACACTTTATGACTGTCTGACCTGAGGTACTGTCACTTCCATTACTTGGTTTAAGCTTGACAACTGAGCCAGATGACACCGAAGAAGATTCTGTGCTATTGCCCCTACTTTTCACTGCATCACTATATGAAGGCAATTGATCTGTAGAAGGAGTATTGAAGCCATGTGTTCCAATGGTGTTGCCACAAAAATACCCATAAGGAACATACGCAGAGTATGAAGGAGGTGGTAGGTAACTTGATATTCCACTGGTGTCATAATTTGACACAGCTGACCTGTTTGGCACTGAGCTTTCAAGGTACCGACCACTCTCACTGTAAGATTTCTGAGTTTTAAAACAGCCAGAGCAAAGATAATTTGTAGCAGAAGTTCCATACAGTTGGCATCCAGGGTTAATACATGGCTGCGGTTTCTCTCCAGGGTCTAATGAACTTTTGGAAGCTTTTGCCAGGGATTTCTTCTCTTCCTCAAATCGGAGCTTTGCTGTTCCAATATAGTTTTCGATCATTTTGTCATAGTAATTTGGTTTCTTGTCAGTTTGTAGTTTTGCAACATAGACATTGTTGTGAACAACACTTCCCACAACTCCTGCCATCACACCCACTTTCATGATCTGTGTAGCAATCCAAGATTTCTCTTTCTTCTCAGCAGATTTTGAAGGCAATTTTTTGTCTACTTTTGTTTCACTATCAGCATTGCTCCCTGAAGGCTCCACTGTTTTCTCTCCTTTGGAAGCCACCTTGTTGTCTTCAGAAGTGTCTTTCTTGCTTGTGCAAGGAACTTTTATCAGTTCCACACGTAAATATTTCTTTAAAAGCTCCAGCTTTACATCCATGCTTAATGCAAAGTTCTTTGCCACACTTGAGTCACCATCCAGGTCACTCCAAACAAAATCTTCTCCTGGATCCATGGAAAACTGCAGTGGCAGCAAATCATAGTTTGGTCCTACCAGAGGCACAGAGGCTTTCACAGAATTGCTCTTAGAGTCCTTCTTTTCCTCTGAAGGCACCAAAGGAGAAAAGTGCGCTGAATCAAAAGCTAGAACCAATGGACTTTTAATGCATATACTTGGATCACACTCCAATGGAAGATAAACCCCTCCAAAGGGAATGGGTGCGATTGGTTCCCCTCCAAATCCGTACAAAAACTGGTCAGCTATGATTATAATTGGACGTCTCAGAACCTGTGCCAAAACAAAGACATGAATGTCCTCTAAGCTTTCAAATGCTCCTATCTCAGTTTCTTCAGTAATTTTTTCTTTTGAACCATCTGGTGCAGGTGACTCACTCTGATCTTCATTATCCTTCTTAACATTTCTATCTTGTTCTGCTTTTGGTGGGTCAACCACATCCTCAGCATCCTTTGCTGTGGCAGAGTCATGCGTATCCTCATTTTCCTTCTCAGCTATAGAGGCTAAAGTTGGAGCTGTCTCCCCTCCTTTTTTGCACTCTGTAGCTGCCTTTTGCTCATGATCCAGTCGGCGCTGTGTAGAGGCTATGCGTAACACCTCCTGCCATTCATCTTCCCACTCTTGTTCTGAGTAGAGCAGTCCACCAGCCTCCTTATTTTTCTCCCACTGTTGAAATCTCCAACGGCGTTTAATAGCTCCTTTGGCCAAGTGACTTGTAAGTGTATCATATAAGGCCTTGCGTAAAGTAAGGAGGCGATCTTGGAATCCCCACATTCCCAGAGAGGCAGCATGTAACAAACAGTTGCCATCTCCCACTGTTGCCAGGGGCAAAAGACGCTGGCAAACACCTGAATCAGCCCACCAGTTCAGCCGTCCTGAGAAGAGATGGAAAACAGTCAGTAAACAAAGTATGCATAGCCTAAGTTCATTGTAAATTACCTGTTACTGCTAGTTGACTCAATTAACTAAAGCCCAAGGGCGATATACTGCAGGATGATGTACCATGAAAATGTCATTCACCATGTTGTGTCAAATGGCACCTATTAAATTACATCACTTTCTGAGAAGACCATTGTAAAATTGCCTGATGCAAAGTTAATCCTCAGAGATAAGAAAAAACAAACAAACAAACCAAGAACAAGGAGAAAAGAAGTGCCATGGCAAGAGGGTTTACTCTAACTTATAATATAAAAGCCACGAAAGACCTTGAAATATCATGCAGGGAGACAAGAGTTCAAAAATGAGATTTCACAGGGAGGTTATGATATTTTTGTCAGCTTTCAGGGGATGGAACAAAAAAGTAATCAGAAGAAGCAATACATTGCTCCTTGTTAGAGTAGTGAGGTGAAAAGGTAATGTTACCGGACTACACCCTAGAACAAGGTATAGTCAATAGACACTTCTACAATCTTTCAACCCCATCACTCTCATGAGAGACCAAGACGGAATTTCTCCTTACAATATCAAGACAATATCAAGTAGAAAAGTAATAAGAAAAGAGAAAAATATCAATTAAGGGAATTATTACTTGATCCATGACAGACTCTCCAAACCAACATCACTGAAATTGTAAGGCAAACATTAAAGAAAGGAGAATTCCTATCAAGATCTGATTTATGGTTAATGTCTTGAAAAGCTCACTTCTAACTCAGCTACCATGGGTCAGAACTTTTTTAAACAACTATAGTGCTTAATTGTTAATCCACCAAAGTGTTACTGTATATAATAATATGGCTGTCAACATAAATGGGCCTATCTTCCTATAATTTTGAATATATTTGGAATATATTTGGAATTTAATTAAATTAGTTTCAATCAGTTTTCTTAATTACCAGTATTAAGTGATAGTTAACATTCTGACTGAAAAGTCCTGTTGAAGGGAGTTTCAATAAAGTATGTATGTATCTTCCCTAATAGCACTGCTTGCTTTGTCTTGCAACCTAAGATTTCATTTTGGCCTTAAATCATAACATTTTTTGGTCTCAATAGTGAAGCATTCCTCTCAGTCCAAAAACACCTTAACCTCTTCTAAGAAGGGCAATCAAAAGACATTTTGTCGTTGATTATTCGAAAATTCTCAGCACTCGTCACGAGGAACCACATCTCAGAAGTCCCGTAACGATCGAGTTATGGAGAAAAGCAAGCTTCTCCTATGAAGATGAAAAGCATCGAAGTCGTACAACATAATCTGAACTTTCGATGTGTGACTTAACTTGAATGAAAAAATTGAGAGGATGCAAACAGACTTTTTTAAACTTTCCAAAGCTTACAAATGTGTTGGAATGAAATTAATTACCCCGAAGTAAGCCTGCCTTACTGTTTACATTTTCGCTTTCTTCACAAATTGGTAAGTTTGGCATCATTTCCCGCAAAAAAGGAAATAAGTCATGATTTCAGTTTACCTGCTTGCTCCAAAGCGACTAAAGCCGAGGTTTCAATTAAGTCTCTCCGGAGGAAGTCGCTTAATTCTTCTGGGAAGTTGGACAAATCTGGTAAAACGAAAGTGAAATCGGACATTTCCTCAAATCTTTCGTATCTCTCGTCTGTACCCGGCACCTTGTCCTCTATCACTTTATGCCTAGCTTCTCCAACGATATCGGCATTAACCATCGACAGCCCACGTTTGCCTTTTCCACTCGCAATATGACTATCATCACCACACTGTCCTTTGCTTTGCGTACATGAAGCTGAAGAGCCAAGCGAAAGCGCTTCAAAAGCTGAAAGCGCTTCGTCAACATTCCAATTTGTACTCTCTAATAGGTCTCTCGCTAAGCTCGGATCTATCCCAGTCTGAGCGATGAACTGACTCAGAGTGTCATCCATTGCATCAAGCAGTACAAGTCACTGACAAATAATTTAAATTTAAAAAAAAACCTATGACACAAACCTCAGCATCTCATTTAGCTTTCGCTACAATCATCGATTTCATTTCTTTTTAGTGCCCAGTTTCCTCATCTTCATTGTCCCCCACAACGATTCACTGTGTCTTTGTGGGGGTTTCGCAGAAATAAGTTTTCAAATTTTGAACATTTCCATAAATAGGATTGAGGAAAATTTTTGACCCAAAGTCGAGCAAAAGTGATCTTGCACATATTCTTACAATCGGGCTTCAAACAAGTTTTTTTTTGGTTCCCTAAAAAAACCACATTTCTTTATCAAACTCGAAGATTAGTTCCCTCTCTCTTAACATGACGGGTAACTTCCAAAGTTTGTATGAGATCTCTATCTTTTAAACGTGTTTACGTCTAAACCCAATTTCTACCTAGTAGTGGTTATCGAATATTCCGAGAAATATTTCTCCTCCAGCCCCAAAAATGATTTAATGCCTCCAAAATGTATTAATAACCTTTTGGTGGAAATCTACATATTTCTTCCCCTCTCTGGATTCATGACCATCACGTAATGTGATACTACGAGGTAATTAAATTTATGTTCATACCACAAATACAAACAGAAAAACAAACAACATAGAGCAAAATCACAACTGAAAAAAACACAACAAAAAATGAGTCAGCTATCACACTTTGGTTGTATTTCGTTGATAAAACGATGGAAGTCCTGGTTGGTTAGCCATAACAGGAGTAAATCCATTAATTTAATGATAGATGTTTACAGGTTTTGATTCTAAAACTCAATTTTTCATTCTGGCTTAAACAATTCAAGGAATATTTCCAAGACAAATTAAAATATGATTACGGGTACTTCATATTGAATAGTAACGTATGATCCTATCATTAAAAGAATTATGGCGGAGAATTCCACATCACCAGATCCTCCCCTTGATCTGACACACCTCGTTATCGATATTATATTATCTGAATAAAATACAAGTTCCTAATCAAATAGCACATCCAGGAGATCCCTACCATCACAGCTTGATAATCTTTTTATAAATCAATTGCTTTAAATTAGTTCAAAGCAGACAAAGAAAGAGATAGAAACAGAAGCAAAGTCTCGTTATCTGCGGTGCTACCAACTCAATTTTCGCTTGAGAGGAGTCTGGGAACTAACCTTTCGTCAAGCACGAAAAGTGCAGTGTAATGTTGTTAAAGAATAAAAAACACTGTGCTAAAAAATTCACTAGTGTTTCGCTGGTACCAAACCGGAAATATGCACAATAATTGGCCTTAGGGTAATTTATTTATCATTTATTTTTTAGAAATGCTCGTTGTCTGACACACCCTAGGTGTGCTGACAAATTTCCGGCAAAAAAGATTACAGTCGAATGATTACAAAATCATGAGGGGACACACTTCCTGAAAAATATTGAGCACAGTTTTTTCATCCATATTTACCAATAAATATGCATATTGGTGATCGATAGGTCTACATGAAATGAATATGAACTCTTGGGATAAATCGAGGAGGTTGGAAACGATCTTGTTTAAAAATTTCTTCCATATATTTGGACAATTCTGTTTTCTTTTCTAAGCTTTCGCGAAGAATGCATGTGGAGCTGACACAGAGAGGGGCGAAGGACTCAAACATGTTCAAGATGCTCATTTCCTACTTTGTTGTGTTTTCATTACATCATCAACTTTTGTAATCCGATGTTTGCATAAATATTTATGTTATCCTGTTAATTACTTTCAAGAAGCCGATCTTGTCGATACAGAAGTCCGTCATAAACAAAAATCGTGAAGCCCACACCGGCTAGGTAAGGTGAAGTTTCGTCAAGAGAATGTATTAGAGAGGAACGCGAACGAATAACACAGTCGCTGAGAGCAACAAAAAGGGAACTAGCATCTGGAGAAATATAAATTTGAGCATTATCGAAAACGAGAAATAGATTGATAAAATCAATTTATCACCGTGACGAAATTGTTCCAGGAACCGATCAGGGCGAACCCCCGGAAGGACCTGTGACGTCACTGAATCTTTTCATTAACTTATGGCAGCTGAAGATTTTGGTTAATCGTTAATTTATTCCAAATAGTTCGCTCTTCACTGAAAGTCGCTAGACAGTGGGCGAGCTTTATCCGTGGCTGGCATCCGCACCGGGAGAGTTCAACTCGCATTCAGACATGGCGAAGACATTGTTCAAACACTCCAGAAAGGGAGATATCAACGATTATTATAACATCCAGGAAGGAGAGCTAGGAAGGTACGTAGAATCGTTTGTGCAGTGTTTTGTTTCGTTCAACTACGGCCTTTGGATTTTGCAGTACAGGTAATTCGCTTTGACAGGGTACTCAGCGCATATGGTTGTCCTTAGTAATAAACTGTAGCAACATTCAGCATGTATGCTCGCGTTGATCGATCGAGTCTTCGAATGCTCATTTTTGTGTTGTTTTCATTTTTAGAGGAGCCTCGTCTGTGGTTAAGATGGGCAAGCACAAGGGGACCAAGAAAGATTACGCTATTAAGATAATAACCAGAACAGTAAGTGAATCCTTAAGGGTTTCGTTTTCTATTTTGCACACCTGAAAGATTGAACACCAATGAATCATTCCCGCAGCGTTCGGTTTCTCGCTATGTTTGTGTATGCAAAGCTGCATTTGCAAATTTATCTGTCAAAGTGTTCAACAGCGGGGAACGCGGTAGTTATGGCGAGTTAGTTGCCATGTCATCGCGGTTCTATATTTATAAACTTGCACACTTTCGTCTCAGAAAGGATCCCACTGGTACTTAAGTAAGCCTTTTAAGCTCCTTAGATTTCTGCAAAGTGTAGAATTCGTATGTAAAAGGTATAAGTTTTTTTCCTTTATTGTAAAACGTAACAATAAATTTTCTATTTGTAACTTTAAAATGTTAAAACCATCTACTGTAACCTTTTTCCGATATCGGCGCTAAGGAGCCAGTGTTAGACTAAACAAGTTGAGACAAGTATTGTATACCAATTAAATGTGATGGGCAAAAAAATCAGATCCATCGATCTTTGATCTTAAGAATGAAAGCGTAGTCGACGAAGAACCTCGAGCGCTGCAGCGTGTGGTTAAGTTGTAAACATCATCCCATGAGCGTCTTTGAAGTTGCTACACTCATTGCAGTATGAGCTCGTTATTATTCACTAATTGAAAGCATTAAGAATCTTAAGTACATTTGCTTCTTGAATAGTTCAAACGCCAGCACTTGTTGAAATATTTCAATGATCGTCCTCTACGTCATCAATAACAATTGTGGAGTTTACGTGGCGAATTTGTGTTTTCCTTGTCATCGTTCTTCGGTAGTAAGGAAAGATGCTAGTAGTTTAATTTTTATACCTGACCTATGAGACTTCCTTCTTTAGACATGCCAGATTAAATATTGTTAGAAGTGAAGCAATGTCAGAGATAAACAAAATTAGCTGGAGCTCTACAGATCTTGTATAATATCACTTTTGAAAAGGCCAATATTATAGAATTGCAAGGCTATCGATCAAAGGGACTTATTGAATTCTTTACATAGAATGCAAACTCTTTTCTTCTTTTTTAACAAATGAGAAATCAACACCCCATTATTGAGCTCTACTGGAAACCCTTGATTCATAAAGCAAGAGTTTAATTTCTTGTCTGTTCAAGAATCTGACAAAAGCGAGATAAATAATTAGTGAATATTTATGCATCAACCTTTATTTACATCTTCTGTGCCTTAGTATTATGCACTGCATGGGTTTAATTTCCCAGCTATTGTTTTTGATATGTGAAGGAGATATATTTGTTTAGCTTTATTTGCATACTGCTTGAACTCACAGTGAACAATGTACAATTATGGTAAGAGTATTTTAAGTAAAACAAAATGATTGATTTCTTGCTGAACTTTTACTCTCTCCTGTAAAAATTGAATTTGGTGTTGAATCAAAATTTTAACTCTTTCATTCCTAAGATCTTAAAATTAATTCTCCACAATGTCTGCCATGCCTCTTTTATAATTTTAACCCTGAGAATTTGGAGGAAAATTAAACAGGATCCATCAGTTGATATATTTTTTCTCCACCTCAACTTTTTGCATGAAAAAGTATTGATGTTCCAAGCTAGGAGGAACTTCTTTTTTGTCTCTTCCTGAGGGTTTAAGGATGAGGCTTGTTAATCCAAAGTCCAAAGCTTTCTAAGCGGATGTTTGGTGCTCCTTTTTAGGAGGAAAGTTTTTCAAAGAGTAAAGTAAACTTAACATAAATTTTGTAAAGGCAGTGGTCATGGACTTTGGTCATGTTTGACGTGTACATGCAAGCTCATACTGTTGGATATCCAGTTCGTATGCAGCGGTGTCATTAATTTCTTTTTTAGCTTGATGCTCCTTTCATCCTCTCCAAAATCTTTTTTCTGAAAAAGATTTACAGTGTAAGAAAAATAAGTAGATAGAGGAGGTAGTTAAAATTCTATATCTAAAGATCGATGAATGCCTTACTTGGTATTCAGCAACCAAAGGCCAGAAGGTCTGTAGTTCTCATCACTGTTGATGACTCAATTTTTCTCCTTTAAAAAAAAATTTGCTATTTTAAAAACTAGTTTATGGTGGTAAAAGTAGTATATTTTCATTTTTCAACGCTATTCTGAGAAGATTATTGAATAAATTTGGCTAGGAATGCTTTAGAAGAGCCTCAAATGAGATGTAAATACATTAGTTGGAAAAAATCCAGGAGTCAAAAGCTTCCACCCTATATTTGTTGGCTCTTTACTCCTGTGGCTCTGAGTTAGTCAACCACAGTTTCTTACATTGCCAAGACTTAGTTAGTGGCTGTCTGTTTCGGCTACTTGCATAAAGTCTGTATATAATTGAAGCCTCACAAACAATTACAGTACGTATTTCTTCTTTTCCTTTCATTTTGAGAAGATATTGATACCAGGCATGAAACCTTTGGCAGAACTTTGTACCCAGACATATTAATTACAGATGAACATTTTCAATATCACCTAGATGTCTGTTTTTATGGGATTAGGGTTCATATGAATATTCTCCAGACCACAGATGGTTTTCATTTCATATTTATTACAGGATATAGGCAGTTATCCCAATTAAAAATGTTTTTTTTGGATAACTGGAGTAGACATTCATGTGGTATATTATTCTTTAATACTTGACATCTTTTTGTGTTTCGTTTTGCTGCGAATTTATATCTCATTTAAGTCTAATTAATGTGTTTATAGAAAATAATTTTCAAGGGCCATGTCTGGGTTAATAGACAGTCACATGTCCATCTTGTTGAATTAATTTTTGCAGAATTTTCAAGAACAGGAAATTAAAAAAGTTATGATCACATTAGAGAATTTTCACAATTTAAAGACTCCTCTTATTATTTAATCAAGAGAGTTTTTGTCCTCAAAAGTAACCATGGGCAAGTAATCAATGCTAAGTAAAACCACAATGATGTTAGCAACACCTCCCTGTTGCCTGTAGATGCATGTCTTTACTTAATTTACAACTGGGACTTTTTTTGGTCACCATGGCAATGAGAAAATAATTTCACCACCAAATTTGCAGCATAAGTTAACAATGATGACCTGTCCTCAGTGGTCAATTAGCAACATGCTATGTCTTCAGAACTTGGTTTTATGGTCTGAAGTTAAAGTGAAAGAAGCATTTTCATGAAATGTTACTCATGTTCTGTGGTTTCTTCTTGCCTCTTTCACCTTGGTTACCACAGTATTGCATCTTGAGATATTGTGTGCAAAATCTCAAAAAAATGAATTCCATCCATAAAGCTGACACTTCTATTTACTTCAAAGACATGCGACATGATTAACAGTAAAGTGAGTAATGTAATTTTGCCGAAAGAGTCTTTCCTTATCTGGCAACCAAAAGGTTACCCTGGGAAACCATGCTATTGTTTTAAGGTTGTCAAATAACAACTTTGTAAGAATGTGGAGTTTGGAATCCTGATTTATTTTTTCATTTCTACTAGGTTGATCAAAAAATAATTGCTACTGAAATTGACATCCTCTTACACCTGAAACAACACTGCAATATTGTAAGTATATTGTACCTTTTGCTTAATTATTAATAAGAAATACATTTATCTCTCCTATAAATTCATCAAAATTATGAGTATTTAAGAAATCATTCACCATTCCTCTTTTGTTAGATAAAGTTACATGAGATGTTTGAGACGCCAACACATATTTACATGGTCCTTGAGCTTGTGACTGGAGGTGAACTGTTTGAAAGGTGAGGGTTGTCAGTACACAGAGCTCTCACGCAATGATTTTGAGACTCATGCTAACAAATTTAATCCTGTATGCTCTCACTCTGAAGCTATATTTCCTCATGCATTTAAGGTTTCTGATTTAAACTGTTGATTTTGAGAAAGCAAACTGCTACTTTAGTGAAATCCCTATTAAATTAATTATCCTGCTGTGTATCATTTATCGTATGAACTCCTTGTTCCTTTTGTACTCCCTTCAAACACTTTCCTATGGTGGAAATTTTCGCTCAGAATATAGGAATGCATGACTTTGCTATTTCATTTTTCTGCAATTTTCCTGGGGAGCATGCCCCCATACCCCCATACCCACATATTCCCCTATATTCCCCTAGGGAAGTGATGTTCCCTTCATCACGCTTGAGGGCTGCATGGTCGAAAATCTCCCTGCCAGTGATAAAACACTCAAACAGCCTAAAATGTGCATCAAGCACTTTGATTTGCTGTGCAATTAACATGGTCCCATTTTGGTGAGAGGGACGGAGGCATCAGTGCAACTTTTTGTGATCTGTCATTATTGGCATGGTCATTTCGATGTCAAATCTCAGTGATTTGTGGCTAATCCTGAGTGCTTTTCATGATGGCCACAAGGCCATCACCAGCCACTTAGTCTCCTGAAAGACTGGTGGGTTTGTGAGTATCTTGAAGTATTGGGCAGCAGCTCAGCAGCAAAACAAAATGGATGCAAAACCACCATCTACACATATTTGCCACAAGGGTTGATGAAAAGGTGTTATTATCCATTATTACAAAGAATCTCAAGCACAGAATAAGTAAGATGGTAAATTTTGAGCCTAGTTGTCATTAATAAAGAAAAAATATGCCATTCATTTTGCCTCGCGGGAGTGGGACAAAGAAGAAAATATGGGCAACCTGATGATCCTGTTCCACACTGGCTCACTACCTTGGTCTTTCCTGGGTTGTTGCCAAACAATTTTATTTTCTTGATTTCCATGTTTCTTGATTTTCTGTTTCTTTCATAGACCTTGGGTGAGTTGTTTGCATTTCCGTTCCCTTTTCATCCCAAAGGGGTAACAAAGTACTTTTCCTTCTTCTTATGATTCTTCTTTAATTTTCTCTAATTTGTGTTTTGTTTACAGAATTGTGGAAAGGGGTTATTATTCAGAAAAAGATGCAGCTGATGCAGTCAGACAAATATGTTGTGCCTTAGAAGTAAGTGTAGAAGAATGTAACGATTTTATTGTTTTCTTTAATTTTTAATTGAGTGTCATAAAAAATCTGAAATTGTAGCTTCTTATTATTTGTTTAGTCTGTGGCTGTTTAAAAAACTCACATTATTCTCTCTGCTAATAGGAAGCAAAACTGAAACCAGTTGGGATTAGGTGGCTTGTTCTTATTTTTAGTTCTCATTGGCTTTACCTGGATGTTCCCTTGTTCTGATGAAGCACTGTTATTTGGGTTGATTTTTACAGTACTCCATCAAAAAGCGCACCATTTGCAGTCATGCAAATTTATTGCAGCTTTAATTTCAGAGAATAATGTTACTGTGTTTATAAGACTTGATAAATATTGATCAAAGATATTGAATTTTCTTTTGTATGCATTGCATTTCAGGTTATTCACAGTCACAATATCATTCACAGAGATCTTAAGGTAACAAAAGAATTAAAATCTTCTGGTCCCTCATAGTTACTTGTTCTAAAATAGATTGATTTTAACAAATACCTTGGGAAAGTGTTGGACTTTATGTGTACATGTACATTTATTTATAAACATGTGTTATGAAAATATGTTAGTTATTTTCAAATCATTGAAACACTTTTTTTCTAACCTCCTGTAGGTCTATCTTTAATACTCATAAACTGACAAACACTCGTATGTTTTTAAGCAATTGAGTTCTATACTTCTGCCATTTTTTACCATGCTTATTAGATGTACTTCTTTTTGTGTTAAGCCAGAAAATCTCTTGTACGCTGACAAAAGTGAAACCTCAGACTTGAAAATTGCGGATTTTGGGTTGTCAAAGATGCTTTATGGTGAACAGTGCAATACAGCTACAGTGTGTGGAACCCCTGGATACTGTGGTTAGTAAACAGGTTGATCTTAAGACTGTTTGATATTTCTTATTGTTAAGTCTGCTTGCTGAAGACAAATTTTTATTCTAATCCAGAGACTGATTCACCTTATTGCACACTTTATTTGTCCTCCTTCCACTGAAACTTGTGTTCAAACCATGTTTGTTCATGTTCTCATAACTTACATTCTCCATTGAGTTGGGGGGGGGGGGGGGGGGGGGGGGGGTTGGTGCATCTACCCCTTAAATTTTAAATTTTGGTATCTCATTCTAGATGTAGTGGAACATAAATCTTACATCAAGAATCAACAGGGTCTTGGGTTACATTATCTGCCAGCACAGCAATAACTAGTGCATCAATGATTCTTGATATCCTGCAACAACCTTATCCAATGATTATAAATTTTACTTGCTGAAAAACTATTGATTGTAGGTATGATTGTTCTCCCATTTGTAGAGAAGTCTTTGTTTGTAGATGATGTAATGAAACTGTGCTAGCCAGGGTGGTAGCTAAGAAAGTAGGCTGCCAGTGGAAATTCCAAGGATTCCTTGATTCCTTGAAACTATCTGCCCAAGAACTAAACATGTTGACTTGTAAGAAGTTACTTTTAGTAAATGTGTATTTCTCAATTTTTCTTCAGCTCCTGAAGTTCTTATGGGCAAACAATATGACACTAAAGTGGACATGTGGGCTGTTGGTGTTATTGCTTATATACTGTGAGTAATGCACAATCTTTTCCCAAAAAACTTGTCACCACCCATTCTATTGGTGAAAAAAGTAATTTAGATGTGACATTTAGTTTCCATTAATTAAGAAGAACATTAACGAATACATATTAAATTACAGAAGAAAAAACAGGCAGAGAAGAATACTCCCTTTGAAAATAATTGAATGTATTGAAGTATGATGCAAGGAGTGATTAACAATTGAATGTTAATTTTATTGTATCTTTATTTCACCCATGGGTTACTGCTTGGCTGCTGAGGGACTGGGTAAGAAAGTTATTCAAGCTATAGGCAGCACTTTCTATAAGTTTACCTGCAGATATATGTAACCCAGAGCTTAATTATCCTAGTTTCCTTAGCATGGTGCAAGAAGGGGTATCACTACTCTTCCTTGGATTGGATATTAGTCCATCGCAACATTACCACCTCAGCGTTTCATCAGGCTTCCCTGGCAATTTGCTGATACCCGTTTATACTCCTGCGTATAAGAGTAAAATGTCGTGCCCAAGAACACGACACATTGACCTGGCCAGGTGTTGAATCCTGACTTCCTGACCAGGAGGCCAGAGTGTTAACCATGAATTAAAATATTTCTCACTTATAGTAGCTGTTTGAAGGTTCTTTGATTTTGAATTGTTAAACATGAACTAGATTTGTGAATTGTTCACTCCTGAAGGTTGTGTGGTTTTGAGCCTTTTTACGATGAACGAGGTGATCAAGCGATGTTTCAAAGGATCTTAAAATGCGATTATGAATTTGTTACTCCATGGTGGGATGAAGTTTCAGAAAATGCAAAGGTTGGTTTTGTGTAATATTTTGAATTTTTTTAAAGAAGCGTAATTAAAAAACGGATTTATATAACGGATCATTCTGAAGTTAATTGCTGTACTTTGTCTTCCTAAAAGTTGTTACTGGCTATATGTCTGTGGAAAACAAGAGAAGAAAAATGTTCACGGAATTTGCCCATCCAATATTAAGACTGGAAAAGAATCCCCTAATAACGCCTTTTTGCAAGATTACAAACCATTTCTTGCTTACCTTTGCCTTTCTACAGGATCTTGTCAGCAGGTTGATAGTTTTGGACCCCAGTAAGAGGTTGACAGCAAGACAATGCTTAGAACATCCTTGGGTACAGGTAAGCCCGTAGTAGTGGATTAGAACGGCGTATTTGACGACGAGAAAACAGCATAACTGTGGAAAGGTAGAGTGGGGAATGGAGATAGTTTGGTACTTCTTGCCTAAGCCACCCACTTCATAGGATCCGGATCAAGCGAGTTTTACAAGTCATTGTGTAAAGCTTGGCTTTTGCCTGGTTTCTTTCAAACCTTTATTTTTATTATTATTTCGAGAACTACTATATTTCTAAGTTTCACTTTGTTCGATTCCTGTCTTGTTCAAAACTTCAAATTGACCGTTCTACGTAGTTGCGTGACCCCGTAACCATGCAGATGTGTCACGCAAGTTATGACCATGTCAATCAATAATTCAAGCCTTCAATCAACCTTTTAATTACGCCCTTCAGATTTTACAAATGAGAAAAAAAGAAGAGAAAACACAACCGTTTAGAGATAGCGAATGCTAGTCAAGCTACATGTAAGTGGCTGTGGAAGGCTCATCGATAGAAGCAAAATTACAGTTGTGTTGTAGTGGTGTCTCAAACCTTTTACTTTGGTTGTGTTCTTCCTAGGGCAAGGGTGCTAAACGTGACAAAATGGACCAGACGTTCTTCGACAAATTGAACGAATTTAATGCCAGACGAAAGCTGAAAGGAGGAATGATCGGCGTAATGGCATTAACTAGTGCATTCAAATCGAAGTAATAGGTCTTGCTTATGGGAAGCTGTGCTTGGAACCTAACGGTCGTGAAACATATATCTTTACTTAATGCTCCACAGTTACGACGAACAATTTTGCGAAGGAAATAGTTCAGACACCTTTCAGTTTTGTGAAAGCATGTGTAAGCGTTGCTGCATATATCTGGAATTTTTTGTTTTTCGTAGTCTTTATAAGATGTTTTTTTTTTCTTTTTTTATCCCGACTGATTTTTGTTTGCCATTTAGTAACATAAATTCAAATCTAAAATGAACTTTTCAAAATAATATAACTGACACTACCAAAAAGACAAGGATTACAGGCAAAAGTACCTGCAGGTTAGAAAATCGCTGTCTTAATACTTCAATTTACTGTTCAATAGAATTATTCCCTTTAGTCAGAGTCTATTTGAATCTCTTACATGGTTTCTGTGACGTTCTGTGACCGAAACACATGGAGATACACAAATCTAAAGCTCATTGAATGAAATCAAACAAACTTGATATGATTGCTTTATTAAACGTTCTTTCAGTTTAACTAACATTAAATTGGTCGCTGAAAGATTCTTCTAAATAAATCTCCAGTTTCGTGTTTGTGTTGTTTTTTCAGTCTGGTAGTTTCGTGCGCGCAAAATTGGGTCACTGAGCTGTGTTACGGGCGAGACAGTTTACTCTCACAGTTCCCCTCCCTTCACAGGAGAATATAGGTACCAGCAAGCGGTCGTGACAACCTGACGAAATGTGTAGACAGAAGGGGGGGACTCGCCAGCGCCGTGCGCTTAGTTAAGGAGACTGGGTATAGATTAAGCTAGGGATTGGGGTGAGAGATCGACTATCATTTCCTCAGCTTTGAAACGAAGAAAACTTAAAAGGAAATCGTGAAAACTGTGCTTCGGTCTCTAAGCTTTCAACCCTGGTAGAAGTTAGTTGAAGAGACTTCCATCTTGACAAACAAAAAGACAAGCCAAACCAAACAAACAAACAAACAAAAAAACGACGGAACAGTAAGCTTGCATATTTCGCCGATGATGGGCGCGCGAAAAGCAAGAAGCATTGTTGAAAAGAAAGGGGAGTCGCGGGAAAGAAATGTCCAAGATTTTTAAAGATGTCAAACATTCTCTTTTGCTTTTATATACAAATACATACGGGGAGCATATCTTGGTATAGTTATAAATAGAGGTACAGTTACCTATCCCACTGTTTCATGATGGATTATTCTAGCTTGCCAAAAATAAAAAAAATAACTTGTCGTTCTAATACCTAACAATTGTTTTGTGGCCTTACCTGAGCCTTACTGAAAATCTTAATACGGTTCTAAGCTAACTGTACTAGAATACTTATCATTCAAATTGATATGGTGGCTTCATGCTTATAAATCGAGGCTTTCTTCCTCGCTACTCGCGTGAATTTTTAACCTCGAGGTGAGGCCTTCCTCGCTACTCGCGCGAATTTCTAACTCGGAGTACGAGTCCGTTTCTCCATTGCCTGAGAGCATGTGAACTATCACGTGAACACCAATTGAATGCTGGAACTTGAGAGCAAAGTTCCCATGTGATCAGCATAGTCTTGTCCAGTGACACAATAGTCGACACTTGATAAGTTATTTCAACAGGTCCACGGCAAAGGCTACTCTCTTCGTGACAATAACTTGTACTCGCTTAAAATATAATTGAACTATCAAGACCTCTCCAAAGATTTTATCCAGTGTTTGTCTTAATCCAAGCAGGTAGGAGTTCTTCTAATATAGCGGATCTATAAGAAAACGCATATAAAGCTGAAAAATATTTTGGAGAAATGGTATAACAACTTGTGGACTGATAAGGAAATATTTATACAGACACATCAACAAGAGCAGAATGAAAAAAAAAGCAAAAAAAATATTCAGGACTCAACAGCTTTATTTTAATTACACGAACAATTCATTTCCCCTTTCCACAAAATTCAACATAATAGTTTCCGATTTCTCTTACCCAGACAACGTGTAGATATCGCAGACCAGATGATTTTCTCTTGTGAAAAGCACATCACGCCGAGTTTACCTCCACGAATATCAGGATCTTTTATCACACCGCTATCCATCATTAGCTTGTTGTACTTTCGCCAAATTTTTAACCTGAAGAGCAAACGAGTGAAAAAAAAACTTTAAAATTTAGTCCCTAAGATAGGAACGCTTGTTTGTTTTGGGAAACTGGAGATCAACGAAGGGCCAATGGTTTTTACCTCATGGTACTTTTCGACGGCATATAAACCAGTTGCCATCGGTAAGCTGTCTTATCATGCCAGCCGTGACCATTCTGTTGATCTTTCAGAGAAGAGTCGCCTGAGAAAAGAGAAGAATATGAGATGAATCAGCCTTTACCCTAAAAATTTGTCCGGAAGAGTGACACCAAGTGTCGTTTTATGAGTGAGTGGGGGAGCAAGTTTGGTATTTAAAGGTGCTCTGAAAATTTCAATGCATTACAATGATAGAATAATGATAACGATTATAATATTGATAAAGATAATTATCATGGTGATGATCATGATAGCGACTACAATGATGATGATGATGATGATGATGATGACGATGATGATGACATGATAGTAATTATAACAGTTAGAAGAAAAGGAAAGCTCTCTGAAAACCTTCAATATATTACCCACCAAAAATGGCACTGAAAATTCTCAACGGGATGAATAAAAAGTGTGACTATAATAAGTATGTAAATCTAAGTTTAAGCTTGAAACACTCACGTGCGTAACCCTCAAATAAAACAGCACTTAAACTAACCTCATTTGAGACGTTTCCCGTATGCCAAAGAACATTCCGCATCATGCGCGACGGACCACTTATAGAGTTAATTTTCTAGAATATAAATAAATAAACAAATCATAAATTTTAGAAAAAACTAAAAATAAAAAGGATTTCAGAATTTTACCAATTGCAGTAATCAAATAACTTATATGGGATGGATATACAATACAGGGCTTTTTGACGATGGCTTTCCTTTCTTCGCATTATATTCTCTCTCGACCTTATTTTAAATTTAGGACAACCACAGGAATACCACAGTCACTCGCCTTGATATTGACTGCTGACCTCTGCCGTCGCTCTTATCGGTCTAGTGTCCCAGTAGATTTGCCTCTTCTGTTTCCATGAGGCCACAAAAAATTTTTTCGGACTTTGGTATCCAAAGACAATGCCTATGATGTCGTCGTCAGATTCTGTGTTCACAAAGAACGTACCACTGTATTCCACGTCACGGAATATCTGCTTTCCTGTACAAGAAATGAATCATTTTATCCTTTTCACCTAAGCAGGCTACTAAACAGAGGCTGTCATCCAAAGAAAATAGATTGTAGTTTTTATTTCCCCAATCATACCCAAGTAGGCATTTCAAATCCTCAGTACCACGGCTATTGAAATTGGCAAAAAATGTTGCGGGGAGGAGGGGCATGACACTGCAAAAGTATGATAAAAAAATCCATTATTTCCAATTACCAATAAGCATTGTCGCGATACTGTTCACAGCTTGCTGTATTTCATTGCCCTGAATAAAAAAGGATAATACTTCAGTCCGTGCCTTAAATTCTCTCTGTATATTGTCTTTTTTCATCGTTACCTTGTAAACGGGAGCAGCTGACAAACAAAACAAAAATAAACAATCTGTGGAAATTAATAAACGGGCTAACAAACCCGGCATAAAAGGCGATCACCTAGAGCCGGTATATTTATCAAATGTCAGAGACGATTTAGCAGTTACAATAAAAATCCTCAGGTGATTATCAAGGCAACAGCTTTTATTTGTGTTAATCTATCAAAAAATCACACAGAGGCCATTTTTGAAAGAGGGTGCCTCAGTGTTGTATTCCCTCACCTGGGGTCAACCTCGTTTTCCAGGGTCCTCTCCACCCTCGAGGAAGAGATAGGAGACTGGGAACGAGTTGAGCATGAGACGGTTATGGTTAAAAACATGACGTAATTTTTTGGACCAAATAGATGCACTCTTCTCAATCGAGGACAATACATTGAATAAAATTCAAAACATTAGTTTAAAATTCTTCCCAGCCACAGAATCCCATCTTCCCCTCCAGAATTTCCTTCACAAGATTATGTCATCTTACCTTTTTGTTGACTGTTCCAGAGGGCCTTTCTTGTTTTGTTGGTGCTTTCAGGGTCAATAGCCAGAGTGTTGGTACAAAGATGAAGTCGCGTTCGCGTTATTTCTGGGGTTGACTGGACACAGGCATCTTCTTTATCGTGCACGACCATCACCATCAAAGTCTTTCGATACAGGCATCGCCGTATGTATCACCTAGAAAACAGAATGACAATGGCAGCTCAGGCATGTAGGAGCGCTGTAATGCGGGGTTAATCAAGTCCTTGTCTTGTGTCTTTGAGTAAGACACCTTGTTCAATTCCACACCATAGTACCCGATTAAATGTCTACCGGAGAAAACCGTTCAAATAGTCTCCAGCAAAATGTTGTTGACGCCAGTGACCGTCCCGTTTTCTTGGTTGATTGGCTCGCTTTGCAAAATACGTGTTTTTTTTCAATGTGTACTGTAAACTGCTTTTAGTTTAGATTTGATCAAAAAAAACAAAAGGTTTAAAAGGGGACGTAAACATGTGATATCTCACTTACTTTTGGTTTGCTTTTGATCGACATTAACAAACAAACACCAGTCGAACAGTTTGTCCCCTGTAATCATGTACCCCATCTCTCATCGTCATCGCTATCGCAATGGATCACACCTTAGGCAGAAGCAAAACGTTTCATCACTTAGTCCTAGTATGGTCCGCATAAATTAACGAAGGACAAATGAACGAGGGACGGAGGGACGAAGTGACGGAGGTTGGATGGGTGGAGGGGACGAGGGGACGAGTGGGAACGAGGTGACTGAGGGGACGAGGGTAGCAGGGGACGAGGGGAGGCCGAGGGGACGAGAGGGAGCGAGGGGACCGAGGGGACAGGACGGGGACGAGGGGACTAGGGGACGAGGGGACGAGGGACGAGGGGACGAGGGGACGAGGGGACGAGGGGACGGATGGTACGTTGGAGCGAGGGGACGAAGGGACAAAAGGACAGATCGAAACGACAAAGGAACGAAGAGACGAAGGGACCAAGGTGACGAAGCGATCGTTGGAACGAAGGAAGCGAAGCGCCTTTCCTGTAAGCTAATAACTCAGCCTTTTTTTCAAAAAAAAACTCTGTTTTCCCCCTTTTCTGGCTACAACCTCCCTTTCAAACCCTCTTGAAAAACTTGAGAATTGGCTTTCACCTTTACGCATTTCTCATCCTGATCAGCATCTGCAGTTGAGCCTGGGTTTTTCCTGACTCAAACAGTTTATCAAACTTGTCCCTCTACTATGCCGTCAACTGTCACTTTGAAAGAAAGAGTATAATTGAGAACTTGTTTACATTGGGGGCCCCGTGATAACTTCTCTCTCAATAGATAAAATTGACAACAACAAAAACAATTTATAGACGTTAGATAACATCTCAAAATTCCTTTAATTTAATTTAATTTCATTCATTCATAACATTCTAATACAGTGTACAGAAGGGGGTTAATGAGAATAAAGAAATTTATAGAACATTGAATTGAAGTAATTCTAAATCCCATAATTGGCCATCAAACAAGTACACGTTCACTAATTACGAGAATTGGATTTCAAATCTTGGTTAATTATACTTACTAGTCGCGATCTACGTCACAAGCATCTCCCCAGCCGTCATTATCTTTGTCATTCTGGCAAAGGAATGAATTTGGTCAATCAAACAGAGAGACACCTCAAGAGGTTAAGGAGAACATAGATGAAGAGCAAGAGCGAAAGACTGAAAAGATGAAGTATGAGGCTGACAAAAACTGTCGAGGACAACGCATATATATATATATATATACGGGGGGGGGGGAAGGAGGGGGGAGGGAAGATGAAAGAAAGAAAGGAACAACTGGTTCTGTTCTGCAGGAACTTATTCCGGATTTAGCTGGGGATTCATTAGCATAAAGGTACCAGTAGTGTTTCTGAAAGAAATGTTCGCTCATCGAAGGTGACCGCTTTTCCCCCCTCAAACCAAATTCATAAATTCATCATATTGTCCTGACATTTTTGCTGGTACCCATTTCTACTTCTGGGTGTTGAATGGAGAAAGGCATTGTATAATGCTGAGAAGTATCACGCCTGACAAAATGTTCCACCCTTGCTTGGAATCCGGACCTTTCCTTTCGACTAGGAGTTGGGAAATGAATGGGAAAGTAACAAAAGAAAGAGCATAAAAAGAGATGTAAACAGGAGAAATGTATCAACTCTGACGAACGGCCTACATACTTGATTACTATTGGGTGTGAAGGGGCAGTTGTCACACGCGTCTCCGAAAGCGTCACCATCCTTATTTGCTTGCTTTCTGTTTGGAACCGCAGGACAATTATCGAAGATATTTCTGAGGCCTACAGAGAAAGAGGAAGGTCGATTAGTGCTTTGAAATATCCTGCTTGTTTTTCTGATCTCAAACTTTCGCACCCCACCCAAAGCATACGTTACGTTGGGCGGATTAAGAGATTTTTAATAGGTAGAAGTCCAAATTTAGATTCTGAAAACACAGACAGTTTTGTTTGACACTACAACCTTAATGGAAAAGGACATATTTCAAGATGAGTACATTTTGAGGTAAAATGCGACCATGTCGTTAAATTTTTCTTGGTTTCAGACGGGAAGTAAAAGAAAAAAAGAAAAACCAACAGGTCTGATTGGGGAAGGGGGTCGGGCACTGCTTACCATCTCCATCTATGTCAGGGTCACAAGCATCCCCTATCCCATCACTATCCGCGTCGTTTTGTTCACGGTTCGGAATGTCTGGACAGTTATCACAATCATTCCCGATCCCGTCACGATCTGTGTCTCTCTGATTTCTATTGAAAACATGCGGGCAGTTGTCCTACAAGAATAATAAATGTGTTCAATTCACTGTCTATTAGCGCGAGTGTCATAAATACTAAATGTGTTCAATCCCTGTTTCTGAGCCCGAGTGTGATAAATACTAAATTTGTTCAATTCACTATCTCTTAGCGCGAGTGTGACAAATACTAAATGTGTTCAATCACTGTCTCTTAGCCCGAATGTGACAAGTACTAAATGTGTTCAATTCACTGTCTCTTAGCCCGAGTGTGACAAATACTAAGTGTGTTCAATTCACAGTCTCTTAGCGCGAGTGTGATAAATAATAAATGTGTTCAATTCACTGTCTATTACCCGAGTGTGATAAAGTCAGATTACGTAAAAACTTAAGGACGATTTATCTTATCCGGTGACCACGAAAACTGAGGAAATGATGCTTTATAAAACGAGCACTGAAAAGTGGAGTAAATTAGAGCTCAGAACGGTTTGACTGGTATAAAAGACAGTGGACTCATCCTTGCAGTCAATGCAGCTTCAAAAGTCCTTAGACGGGGAAGGGACATGCATTCACTTGGCCTAACAGGGCCTGCGCTGGATAATGGGGTGTGTCTAAAAGGAATCTGGAGTCTTAAAAGATTATTATTTGAGTTTGACGGCCTCGACGGTCCCCCATTCACATACACCAAAACATCCTCACGATCGTTTGCAATTAATAGAAGATGTTGTCAGCTTCGTCAATCCTGCACTAGAGAGACTTAAAGAACTATTCCCTAACATGGACACATAACCAATTACCCTAAAATCTGCCAATCTGTCACCATCCACGTCCAATTCACACATATCTCCCACACCATTTTTGTTCACGTCTTCTTGTTCCGAATTTGGAACATTTCTACAGTTGTCCTAAAAGAATGAAATAAACGAAGATTGATTATTAATTTTTAAGGTCAAGTTTTAAAAGTGGGAATTGTTGAGCCACAAGCTTCTTTGAAGGTTATAGGTCATAATTTTCCGAACGAATAGATACATTTTCCTATAAAACGTGTCCAGGGCTCTAGACTAAGTAAACCACGACAGTCACAAGCTCCCACAGGAAACGATGGTTTAGTGTTTTCATTTTTTGCCGGAGTGGTTTTACCTTCATACAACGAGGATCTCCAGTACAGCTTAACTTCTCATCCGGAATTCCGTCCATATCCTGGTCATTACCACACACGAATCCATTTCCAGCCAGGCCAGGTTTACACTGTTAAAAGGAAGACCGATGTTAAAATTAACAGAAGTAATGAGAAGAACAATGAACATGGACAGGTCAGCGCAGTTTCGCCCATCATACTATAAATATACCGCAACTGAGCCTGGGTGGGAGTAACCGCAAGCAAACCAAAGCAATAATTTTTCACAAAATGTGCTTTTATACTTTTTACCTGACTAACTTAAGTCTTTGGGTAAATGGCAATATACAATTAGAAACAAACAAAGAAACGCAACAAACGCAACAAACGACTTCTTTCCATAATTTTGCGCCGCACATGTTTTGAACCTTAACTCGTTACCAGGATTCTTCCTTCTTTTCCTCCCTTAGAAACATAGTAAGACATGCATGGGTGAGGAAAGGACCAAAAAACTGAGAACAGGATGGGAAAAAAAAAGTAACAAATAAATTTTGAGACAGTTTCTCTTACCCTGCACTCAAAAGCTGCACCTTCCTTGGTTGGTATACATTCCGCTCCTCGGCCGCAAGGATTTGTCTTGGGATCACCTGAACAAAACTTGACGCGAACACATTCACTGTGAGGATCTCCGACATATCCATCCTGACATGCACCACAAGAATAGCTTCCCTGCAAATGAAATTTAAGTCCATCAATTAAGAGCGTTATCTGTTAATTATCTCATATGGAGAGATAATGAAAAAATTGTGATTCTCTTACTCAGGTTATCACCCCGGAACAGTGGGGGCCTCCGAGCAGGGACTTACCACGAGGCAAGAAAAAATGTCCCTCATTAAAATTACAATTTTAGAGGTTACAAGAGGATTTCACTCTCTTATTCGTATATCAACTCATTCATCTATCTATTTATTCATTTTTTCAGGTTAGATCTATCCCTAAAAGGAAAAAACAGATTTTCAGTTCATCACTGTTTTGCTGGTGATAATGGTAATAATAATAATTTTTATATCTCTCAATCAGCATGTGCGCTATGATTGGTCAATTTAGCGGGCCTTGCTGCTAATTTCAAAAGTTAGCTTAAATTAAAAGCTTCCCCTATCCCCTGCTTGAATTCAGAGATAGAAAGAATATCTTGCTGGCATCGTTTTCTCGTTCGTACTGTATGTTACGGAACTTCGTTATTTTCCGCTCACGTGATCCGTAACATACAATAAGGACTTCATACTCAGTTAGAAAGAAGTATTAATTATGATAATGATGATGATGGCAATAATAATAGCAATAATAAAAATAATAATGGTAATGATATTGATAATGACCGTAATAATTCAGTTTAGTTTAGATGATGATGGTTATGACAATGTTTGTATACTTTAGGTAACATGAGTTCGAGTGCAATTCGTTGTAAATGAGCACAAGTAAATTTATCAAAGACTACAAAATTGCTCGAGCCCTTGGGACAAGTGCAATTTGTAGTCTTTGAAAAATTTACAAGTGCTTATTACACCAAATTGCAAGAGAAATCATGTGAATACCTGTTAATACTGTACATGAAAAAATATCGTAGAGAGTCTCGACAGACGAAATTTTGAAAGCGAGCGCGCGCTATTTGCAATTGCACTCGTGTTACAACTTTGCACTCGTGTTATATGGGAATGCCCACGTTTTCAGCCAATCAGAGGCGCGTAATAACTTACTTGTGTATTAATGCATGTGGAAAAAACAGAGCAACCGCCATTTCTACCGTCATTGCATTCATCTACGTCGTGACAAAGCTGGAGGTAAAAAATTCAAAGAGGATTAACGCTAAATTGTCAGCTGTAGTAGATTGGAGAATAAGTCTTTTTGAATGTTTGTCAGCCTTGTCGCTCGGGAATAAAATTTTCTAAAAATGGAAAATTGACTTTACCTGTTTGATGTGTTCAGCAAAGTCCCGGCCGATGCCCACGGTAGAATTACCCAGAAATCCTTTAGGGCACGCACTGCACTTAAAGCCCGGCTGGAGATTGGTGCAAGTGGCATGCGGTGAACAGGGCGAATATAGACACTGACGAGAAAACAGAACGACAAAATGAGAATGAAATTTCTTCCTCTACGGTGGGTACGCTCGTAACACATCCTAGGTGAAAGCGTGCATAACAGCGAATAAAATTCTTTTTTTTCAGGCAATTGGAGGAAAGGTAGCGCGTAGCGAAAGCGAGGAGAGAGCATAGGGAAAGTCAAGCCTCTCACCTGTGAACGCAAAAAATTTAGCGCCTATTCAGCAGACTACCTGATTTTGCATCACTGCGCACCGCGCGAAAAGTCCCTAAGACATCATCTACAAGGATACGCTTAGTCGTCAAATGATAACTGAGAAAAATCGGTCTGAAACTGAAGCGTTGATTCGTTATCGTTTCCAAATAGTTTCATTTAAGCAATACACCGCACTTCCTCTCGGTTAACCGGCTTAATAACCCACGCGGGATGGAAAAACAAGAGAAAAGATTGCAAATTGTAAATCACTCGCTCCAGCTCGCGATTTACAATATTTTATCCTTTTCTCCCAATATCTTGCGTGGATAATTACACCGGTACACCGATATAAATTTTAAAAAGTCTATGCCTGCAGTGATTTTAACTTTACTAATAAACGATAGGTTTAACATCTCAGTTATTTTATAAATACTTCCGGTATCAGCTGAGAACATGAACCTTTTTCGGCTTAACTTAAATTGTGTAATAACCTGGTTGACTGTTAGCTCAGGCAAGGAGAGTTGTGGTGTAACGTTAAACAAATAATAACCACAAAGAACGAAACAAAGCGAAACGTGACAAACACACAAAACAATTTAACTCCCACTCCATCCTAATGACATAACAGTAATGTGTGAGACTAGAAAAGATATCCTCACATAGCTACTTTCCTCCGAGTTATTAATCTTCTTTGAGATCTTTCATCGTTTGCTACTGTACATGTATCTATATTGATATTTTTGTGGCAGCTTTACTCGACAGGTGAAGCTAATTCAGTCTGCCCCATCAGCGATTTGATACAATAGAGAGAGAATCGAAGTGAGAAAAAGGCGCTATTACACGTTTGAAATAATTTGACAGAGATCGGTTTTAAACGAAACAAGATCATTGACAAATTAGAGACAATAATTTTTTGCAAATTAACAGAAGGGTCGTTAAACCGTCACTAATTTCCATGGTAACATTTTGCTCCTAGAGTAATTCCTTAGTTATCTGCCAATTATATTTGTCATAATGTTTGCTTTGGTTAAGCTTTTAAAGGCAATTTTTAACGCTTTAAAGGTTCAAAGAAGTTCGTCTTTAAATTCATAATACTAATACTTCGATTTTCTCTTGGCATTTCGGCGTTTTATTTGGTACCTATCACCATGAGACTTGCGTTCAAGCGAAAACTCATACTTCTACCGTGTCTAGTCTTTCTGATTGCAGTTGGGAATGTTTTCGTGTTGGTTTATCAACACCATGAAAAATCACCAGTCAAAAAAGGCAACCAAACTGTAACTGTCTTAATTCATGAAAAAGCGCCGAGTAGCTATAATTTTCTCAAAGCTCTGCGAGTCGAGATCAAAGAAACATTCAGACGATATGAAGCTAAGGAAGAAACTGTCGGTAAAACTTATCAGAAAGCTGCATTTCATAAGAAGCAAGGCAGATATAGGAGAAATTCCATCGTCTTTCCTGATTGTCAGCCCACACCGTTCCTCTTAATTGAGGTTCATACAACGCCGCAGAACTTCATGGAAAGAGAAGCCATACGTCTTACTTGGGGGCGGCCGCAAAACGCTATCAATGCAGCAAACGTAGGGGAGCAGTTAAATCCAAGGTTAGTAGAAATCCAGTAAATGCGGAGTCAGGCGAGTCGATGAAAAGATTGTAATTTGTCCGGTAGAAATCTACATGAAATTTTGGCTTAGACAACTTTTTACAAATTACTTTCAGATTCCATGCTTTAACATTTAATTACTTTGCGTTACTTGATGGGGGTAATTTATTACAAAGTACCAGCTCATTTATAATCAATTTTCAATTTACACGAGTGCGTAAACAAAAGTTTCAATTTTTCGTTCGTGTTTCATCTAATACGCATCTTCACTGGTAAAGAGTAGGTAGTTTAAAATTCCCCCAGATTGCGTTGAAACTTTAATTTGAGTCTTCTTCATTTAATTGCAATATCTGTCAATATTTCGGTCATCTCGCCTCCAGTGTCTTTAGTTAAAATGAATAGATAAATTTCTTACAATTGAACAACCAAACCCTCCAAATCAACAGAATATCATATTCTCTTGGCCAAATCTGTTTTCTTTCACTCAGACATCGTCACGTGAAACCATTTTAGGCCCTGTACGTACAAACTCTGGATTATGGCAATCGAGGAAAAGGGCCATTCTGCATGTACCAAAAAAATATGATAGCAAAATGAACAGGAGAAAATAAAAATTGTCTCTGAGATTTGCTCCTGACTTTGCCTTATTTTTCCTTGTCTTTCTCTCGTTAGTTTGTGGAAAACGGTTTTCCTCATTGGACATACGCAGAATAAACGCTTAGATGAGCTGCTTGAGGTCGAGGCAAATCACCACAAAGATTTGGTATTTGGAAACTTCATCGATTCGTACCGAAATTTATCAAGAAAAATGGCTTTTGGAGTTGAATGGGCATCTAAACACTGTCAGGCAAGGTACATTTTGAAGGCAGATGAAGACTCGTTCGTCAACATACTTGAGGTTATTAAATTGCTCAAGAAATACGACCGCATGTACTCAAGAAATACTCCTCTATACATGGGGGCTGCTCTCCTTGCTAAGGAACCCTATCGGGATAAAAAGAGCAAGTTTTATGTGTCGGAAAAAGACTATCCCCGGCCGACGTATCCCCCGTACGCAGCCGGGGCAGGCTACGTGTTTAGTGGAAATCTGCTGAGAAATCTTTCCACCGCTTTAAAAGTTGTGAAGTTATTCCCCAACGAAGACGCATGTTTCGGCGCTTTAATGCAGCACAACGGGGTCAGTTTACTAAACAATGACCGATTTATACCCTTCTCAACGGGGAAAGCTGTTTATCGTAAGGAAGGGGGATACAGCTTGTGCAGGTTTGACAGTCCTCTAGTTATTCATAGAGTTTCCGGAATACTTCAAATTCAGACTCATTTTAATGTCTTGGTTTTACGGCATGTACCGACGATTTGCCAGCACATCAAACATGGAATAGGCGAAGATGACAACTTCGTTGATGATGAGATTTGGTAAGGCAAATTGAAATTCATCGGTGAAGCGGCAATACCTTTTAAGGCTGTCTGTCCTAAGTATAGGCCAACTTCTTTTCTGATTCAATCGACCTTTTTCTCGGTATTACGTTCGATGCGATGGTAAAAAAGTAAGTTCATTTAAAAAAATTTGCAAGTTATTTTTAAAATATCTGCATACTTTTGTTGATTATTATCTATTTTAGATGCGACAGAAGAACCTTAAACCTAATCCACATAAAGCTGCTTCTCTAAAGATAACGGGATCTCAATTGGACAATTTATTCCTCTGTTGTACTTTTATGTATACGAAAACTTAATTAAAAAATCGTTCCACAATTTCTTGCTGCAACACTGTCCACTGCGAGAGAGAACATTAATTTCGAGATTTTGTAGCAAAATCCACAAAAAAAGAAAAGTATACAGAATAACGTGACATTCCATAACATAGGAATAGATTTATTTGACCGGAGGAAAAACAAAAAGCAAGCTCTCTGGGTCAACGAGAAAAGTAAATTTATATCTGCTTTGTAATCCAAAAGAAGAAAATTGTGTTGATTTGATGCATTTTTTTTACGGATATGTCTTTGGACCAATCAATCGGCTTTGTAATAATACTTTTAAGGTGATGATATTGTTTATGTTCTCGTAAATATTGTATCAGATGCAAAAATACGTTAAAAAGAAGAGAAAGAACCACTGTTATAAATACCGCGAGCTATTCTATAAAGATTGTTGCCTCGATACGCGCTATACCAGACCTTTCTCGTGTAAACTAGTATTTACCCCATGCTGTTTCAGATTCGGGATGAAATTCCTTGAACTCCTCATAGCGACCCAAGAAACAGTAATAAAACAAATTTTAATCATGGTTCAGACAAGTTTGGTCAGAAAAAACCTAGGTGTCCCGAGTTTTCGATTCACTCAATTATGTGTCTCAAGGACAATGGCCATGAGTTATTCAAGGTTTCTCCCGTGTTTCCTTTTGGTCTGCTTTAGTAACACACTATGAATTAATAAGGACCCGTGTAAAAGTTTAAAAGAACAAAAAATTTTTGGTAGAACGCCCGAGGAGGAGACGAACTTCTTATTATATAATGCCTCCAAACAGTTTTAACCACAAAGAGATCTGCAGCTCATTTTGAATCATGTTTGAAGTTTTCCATCAGTCAAAGGCTAACATGCTAACGTTGTTGTGTTTGCTCAGCGAGTATCGAACAATAAAACGGGTAAAACCCTACTTGATTGATCGTTATCAGACTTGCTACATAAACAAGGTTTCTCTTCATGTCTTCTCTTCATTTTATCTCTTCTCTTCCCTTTATCCTCTCCTATCCTATTTTATCGTATCTCATCTTTGTTTATTTACCTCATCAACGTCATCACATCTCATCCCGTCCCCAGTGTATCCCGGCGGACACTCGCCACACTTGAACCCAAGCCCGTCATCAGGCGTATTCACACATTCGACAAACGGGAAACAAGGCTTCAAGGAACACTTGTCCACTGAAATATGAAACCAAAATCAAGAAAGAGAAATCACGTCAATCTAAACTCAACAACACTATTATGTATGAAAGGCAATCGTTGTCTAACTTAAAAAAATTCAAAGTTTTGAGGCAGATTTCCTCGTAACGAATATTAAGAATTGATCTCAAGTATAAGGATGTAAAAACCGACCCTTTTTGCTTAAGGTTTACCGAATTGGTTATCTATTTAAATTTAGTCGTTAAGCTTCATCATTACCATTTTCTCTTCCTGGCGAGAAAGCCCTTCTGGAGCAAACACCGCTTTCAAGAGTTTTCTTAATTGACGTCAAGTCGTCAGACTGAAAGACAAATGGTACAAACAGCATAACTCAAGTAAATCCAAGGCTTAACCTAAGCCACTTTGTGTTGTAAATTCCAAATCCTTGAAAGGAACGCAATTCTGTTCAATCTTGAGCTGTCCATAACTTCCCCTCTCTTCTCTTATAGAACTAAAGCTTCAAATGATAATTTAGAAACGTTCTTGGCTTACTTGGGACTGCAATCTTTCCTTCACATGCAGCAGTGATCTCTGGAGACTCTCTTCTCGTCTCTGTGCCTCTTTCTGCATATTGACCAGGACCATCATCAAATCTTGAGTGGAATACTGTAAGGAAGGCGCCCCCGGGGCTGCCAGCGATGGCGTCCTAGGCTGGCCTCGTATCTGGGGAGAGTACAAGGAACCTAACAGGAAAGAAAAATTAGCAATGGCGCGCACATCTGTCAATCACGTGGATTCCTTGTAGGAGATTCAGAATTTGTCTTCGTTTCATGTTCTTGACAAAATAAATCCGTCTTCCTGCACTCAACGACCGACCCCAAGATCTACCCTTCCTCTTATTCTTGTTACTAACATGATGCTTTTAAAATTTCTGATCCTAGAGCTATGCAGGAAACGTACATGTCGCCTATGAACTTATTATATTACTGGCCTAACTCACCATAGAGCTCTCATATAAAGATTATGGGAGAGCACCGGAGAGCGGAATCCGAAAGTCTAAGATTTTTCTCTTTGTCCTAAGTTTGAGCCAGAGAAAGCCGTAGTTATGAATTGAAAAGAACAGATATCAGCAGACATACGAAATGTGTTAGGAACGTTACTGATGTACAAATTACCAGCAGAAAAGAGTTCCCCTTCACCCTCTAACAAATCAGATGGACTGGGAGGCAGACAACTTGTGCTGTTCATCAACTCTTCTACTTGCTTGTCAAACACAAACTTGACGTTTTGAAGACTTCCCTTGAAAAAAGAAAAACAAATGATCGTCAGCCTTTCATTCCTTCAAGTGGAATGTGTCATTAATTCATTGAAAAATCAATCCTCAATTAATTGAGGCGGCACTGTCCTGTTCAAGAAAAAACGAAATAAAGAGAACCTGACGCGAGGTCGTTTTTCCAAAGTACCGGTAGTTGCCGAAATGTTAGTTTGTTTGTATTTTTTCTTTTTCATTCATGAACCCAAGGCTCGAACCCGAACTTTCCATTACGGATTCCAGGGCGCTAACAGTGTCTACTGCGGTTGTATCTTTAGTGCTTCGCGCTAAATTTGTACCCTCTCTATCATGCACTGCACCATAATTGTCCATACCTTCCAAGTTAGCATTGCACTGTCTGTCTTTCCACTTCTCCTCCCAAATAGGAACACGATATCCTGAGAAATTTTTGAGGAAGATGGGAAAAATTCCTCTATCTGCGTTAGCAGCTGTCTTCGACCACGCATCTTGCAATCCACGTACAGACCCGCAAGTGTTTTCTTGGGATGACTGTGCGGGAAAATGTGCAATGCGATTTTGTGCCATTTACCATCAGATAACGCTCCGATATGGTGAAATGAAGCCTCCCGGATTTTCAACTCTGATGTTTGGTAGGTAATGCCCAGCCGACAAGTCCGATAACAGCTTATCCATACGGAAAGTAAAGTTTTCCCTAAATAGGCAATTGAATCAGTCAGCTTATTGTCTATGAAACCTTTGAGGATATTTTTTTCTTTTACAGCACTCCCATTTATTGGAGAGAAAAAATGATGCAATAGCTACTATTTTTTTCCCCTGTTTACTTTGTGGTGAAGTGAACAAGCTATTTAAAATTCCTCCTCCTCTTCTTCAATATTTCTAGATGTATAACCGACAAACTGATCTCTTTTTTCAATGATTTAATTACAAAAGAAAAAACAAAACAGAACAAAAACGGAAAAAACAAAACCAAATACTCCTTGCAGAGTTACAAAAGAGACACTACTTACGTTACAGTAGATGCATTAATTACAATGATACTTCACTTACATTTCTGGTACTTACATTAAAAACACTAACACTATTTACATCACAATACCAACACTACATACAATGGTATCACAAGTTACACAGCTTATTTTTTTAAAACTTAAATTACAGGGGCTAATTTCACTAATTTTTTTCTAAAAATTGGCTACGAATTATATTTTGGTCTCTCTTCTATTCCGTTATTTTTATTTTATAAATTCTTTTCTTTTTTATTTCTTTCGAGCGAAAACTCAGTCAAACTGAAATTTCTACCCATATAGAATCCTATGAACTCTGCCAAAATTTAGTTGTTAAGGAGCATGAAGTATACAACGGACGTATTGTTTAAAAATTACTTTATTCCGTCGAATTTCCGAGCAAACGAACAACACGAAAAGCGCGCCCACTAGCTGAAGGCGATTGATAAGGTTAATGGAAGAACCAACAGAACTAAACTGTAGATATTTAAAGCCTGTCAAATTACAAAAAAGGAATGACGATAAAAAACGTACCTGAGATCTTGGCGTCCATCGAGAAAAGTGTTCCATGTGAAAAATCTTTGACCTTCAAGTTTGCAACGACAACAATTTGTCTTTCTTTGATCAACATTCGTCTGATTGTGTCTAAGACTTGCCTCGACAATTCCATTCTAGGCAGGTGTTTTCCGATTTTGAAAGCATTACCAGTCTCTCTATAAAGGCCCTGAACCTGATTTACGCCTTCCGTGTTGGAATTGATGCCAAAAACCTCAAAAAGGTCTATCTCCGCTACAGAAATAAGATAAAACATATAATTAAATTGGAGAGAGAATGAATCAGGATCTTAAAAGCTACATGCATGCGCGCAACGTAGAAGTGATAAAGTTCGTAACACAAGGCACAGTAGTGTTGGACGGTCTCTAGTGAATACGGTTGGGCCGATACCGTTTCTCAAATTGGTACCATACCAAACACAATGATGACCTTTCTCTTCAATAACGATATCGCAACTGTGACGTCATTGAGTTCACTGATAAGACACGTGGTCCTCTTGATTAGTGCAAATACAATTTTTTTGCACTTCATATGTTTATTATTGATGTTCAGGACTCTGTAGTAAGGTGAAAAACACAGACACAAGAACATATTATGGAAAATTTACATTTCTTGAACTGATCGTTGTTCATTTCACTCTTGCAGCATTCACACGCCACTTACATGTGACACTGTCCTCTACGCGTGACCGCGCTCTTTGCCTCCAGGAAATGACTAGAAGAACTCACGTGCGGGAGAAGACAAAGTCTGAGCAGGTCAGGTGCGGTATCAGAAAGGAATCTACTCCTCTCGATAGTATCGATATTTCCCGATCTGACCACGGTTTCGCCGGTATCAAATACTAAGCATTGGTGTTGGCCCTCTCTTATTTTTTCAAGCTTTTTCTTTTCAAAATAAGCGGCACTTGACAAACAACAACCAACACAGTAGAAATAGAAGACAACGTCCCTCTTACTAATCCAAGCGGGGTAAAATGCGTAGCGACTTATTCATGGCCCATAATATTAAAGATCATAGTTAATCGCGCACTGGTTTTTGCGTAAACTAGAAAGGAGAACCCTACAGAATAATTTTGCTTGAACTTACCCGCTGTCGCCGGAGTCAGGGAAGTCGTTGAGACTATAGCAAATATACAACATAAAAGTGGCTGAATAGAGAACATCCTCACTAATCAATTAGAGCAGCCAAAGAGTCTGAAAAAGAAAACATGAGGATTGATTGCTGTTTTAACTGGAGTAGATGAAATTTGAAAACCTTAAATTATTCTTTCTTGTCATTAGAATGTTGTCTATGCTGAGTACAATTTAACTTTATCAAATGCATACACGCATGCTTGGTTTTCGCTTAAAATTAAAACGAATCTGGTCTTAAATTCAGCTGTGTAGCAGGTAATTTTTCGCTAAATTGTCAGTCATTGTGAGGTTTCTCTTTCTCTTTTGCTGTTTTCTTTCTAACTGACGAAGAACTAACGCTCAAACCGTCAGCTTTTTTTACCCTTTACGATGGCTGATTTACGTTTTCAACTCAGTTGTTAACACTAAATTACCTGCTAAACATTCTTCTAGTTATGTAACTGCTACCTGAAAAGTTTTGATCAAAGAAGTAGTTTCCCAGTTTGGTCACTTCAGTTCCATAAGTGACTTAATTGCGATAGCGTCTAGGTTACCTCAGACTTAGTGTAGATAATTAAAAACGAAAAGAGACCAAATTGAAACGAAAGCCAACAATCACGCCGTAATCACGGGGACAAACTTGGTATAACTGTGTCAAATTGCAATTGGAGATAGCTTAAAGGACAATGAGTTGTTTTCAGATCTGACACGAGATCTCATTTCTTTATCAAACGCATCAACCTTTTAAAACAATACGACAAGAACTCGAATGGGTCAGTGATAAACTTCTCTTAAGGCGTAAAATCGAGAAAGGGAAGGGATCCCTCTCTTTGACAAGTGAAAGAAATTAACATCTGAAAAATTACAAACAAAGTAGCATTCCCCCAATGGCAGGAGGAATATGGACAAAAAACCCCAGACCCCTCGCGTATGCACCCACAACCGATCGGATGCTAGATTAACGCATAAAGGCACAGGTGACTTAAGCACGATATATTGTACAAGTGTGTTTTCTTCGTTTTGTCATTACGCAACTTGATTTTTACCTGGAAAAAATAGTTGCATTTCAAGACCAAAAGACGTCAGAGATGCAACTTCATAACGAGTAATTTGGTTATCGTTTCTAAATTTGTTTTTCTTATAGGCGTCAAGAAAAAGCAGAGAATCTAAAACCCGCCTAAATCACCGCCAGGCATCGACTCAAAAACCACACCAGAGAGAAACAAAACGCTCGGTTGAAGTAAGGTCAATCTTTTTTTCAAATCCAGACATTTTACGGTTTCCGAAACCTAAACTACTTCAAAATAAACACTTTGGCTTCAAACTCATTTGTTTAAATTATGTATTTCTACTCATGCGAGACTATTTTTCTCAAATTCAATTATTTTAACCTTAAGACATCTGAACGTGTGGTTTTAGCTTATCAACAAGTATCTGTGATAGGCTAAAGGTTTTAGCACGGGGATAATTGCTTCAAAAGTGAGCAGTGTTATCAGAAACGATTCTAAAGTTTCTTCGCATGAGTAACCTGGCCTCTTTCACTTTGACTCTTGGAGAATTTGATTTGTAAGCCGATAAGGAATAAGGAACTTTGATGTACGCCATGTGCTGAGTCTGACTACTTCAAGATCATTTGGAGATCAAATCTTAAGGGCCAATAAACTTAAAGACAGAAATAAAATGAGCTTATTGCCATTGGTCGCTTCTTCCGTACAGTCATTATTATTGCGCGGTGATCAGCTCCGATGAAAAAACCTGTAAGGAACGTTGAAACGATTGGTCTAATTTAGACATGTTTATAGATACAGTAACCAGTCGAAGAAGACGAGACAAGAGACTGTTTTAGCTCCTTGAGTTCCCAGTACTAGCATTGTAACTAGACTAGCTTAGCCCATGGTCTTACGCTTGCCAAGTGCACGCAAATAGAAAGGGCGGCGTGTTTATTCATCTAATCGGAGCCAAATGCCTAGGATTCCACTCATCATTTTCTCGTTTAGGAGTTTGGCGAGTCAAAGTATCTTCTCTAGCTTTGAATTTAGCATTGAAATTCTTTCCGTAAAATGACGACACACCTATTTGAAGCTTGGAATAGAGAAAAATTGCTGGAGCTGGCGTGAACCCAGCTAGTCTTGAAGCGTGATTATCATCATGATCGAGTTTTTCCTCATAAGTAAGTTCTTGCTGTTCATAAACAAGTATGGCACCTCCAATGTTTTTCTTGAAAAACTAAATTCCTTATAGATGGACAATCGATAAGTAAGTAGTGACGATATCTCTGAAAGGGTCACATTCAGTGGAATGTCTATCACTTAGAACTGAACAAGTGAGTCAGGACCTGTCTGATGTGAGAGCTCGATTTTGCAGTAAACTTGGTATTAGGTGTTCAGTCCAACTGACTCCTCTCTTTATCAGACTAAATGCAACGACATTGACTGCCATATGGATAATGCTGAGAATTTGTTTTCCTTCTAAATATGAGGCAAAACTCTGTTTTCAATTTAATTGGAAAGATAACACAAACGTGATCTATTTACCGTAACCAACTCCTTTCATAACAGCATTAATAGGGATCAAAAAGCATTTAACACAGCACAACGGCAATTATTTCTCACTTGTTACTAAAGTAGATGAAAATCATCGGTTTCTGTTTGTCTGGCTCTGTTTCCTGTCCTGCAAAGACAACCACGTTATATTGAAATCCAAATAAGAAATAGTTATTCTGCCAGAGGGCGGGCTTTATTCTAACTTTTATTCTGGGAATAAAACTCCTTTGTGTAAACCATTGGTTAAACATGACGTAAAGAACTGCCGACTTAAATTAGTAGGCCACAGAACCTGATGTTTCGCTTCATGACTTCAAAGTAATTTGCTAGCTCGGTTGTTGAGAAGAATCATACCTACAACATGATCAGGTCAAACTTTCATGCGCTAGAAAACTATTTGTTTGCTTACACTGTATACGACGTGGAAAGTTCTGGCCAGGCCATCGCTGAAAAAAAAACCATGCACTTCATACTGAATAATCCCTCGCCACAACTCTGAGTTTTCCTTATCTTAAGGGCATTTATGGAAACTGTGCGGTTATCTACCTCATCTTAATATCTCTATCAACGTCAATTAAAGTAACTGCCTTGAAGGACTGAATCGTGTAGCAATACGTATTTCTTGATTAGCTGGAAAGAGTTATCATGTACAAACTATTGTATGCAGTACTTTTGCCATCTGATTGATTTTGTTTTTTTTTGTGTTAGGCTTAATAACGACAAATGAATAACTATTTCTTTTCAGTAGCCCTCAAAGCTTTTTCTCCTAACCTTTGGTTTTACAATGGCTCCTGCTCCATCACGCATATTATTTGCCTTCAGGCAATGCTATGAGACCGTGGGATGTTGATATTTTCATTAGGTCGAAAAGAATATTTATTAACGCCCTCAAAATAACCCTAATTACATTCTATTCAAATCATTACCGACTTACAAGACTCATTTTTTCTCTCCCACGTCATTTTGTCAGCTCGCTTTTTTAATCTTACGTTTGCACTTTGATAGTAAACCCTAAAATATTCTCGAGAAAGGTCTCTATATCATCCCATAGGTGATATCCATAAGTAATGAAAAGTTTAGAACATTGCAACCACTTCCTTACGGAGAGCTCTACAAGCTCGTGACTTGTTAAGCAGACATCACCAAGCTTAACAGGAGATGTAAACACGAGCTTACAACGAAAGACCACCAAGTAAAATTGAGCCCTTGTTTAAAGGAAAAGCTTCCAGAAGAAACGAAATTGTCATAAGTGTGTTGACATAACCTGTCAACCGGAAATGAAGTCTGAACCCTCCAAAAAAAGTCACATCCTTTATCACTTAGTTCTTGGAGATACAGCCAAATTGTGAGCCGAGATGATATAAAAATTCTCACGGCTTGATTTAGTTGAAAGTCGCCTCACACATACACACAAATGGTGATTTTTATTGCAGCTTTGATGAGACAATGGTGATTTCAAAAAATGTTTACCTTCAGCTCATTAAGGCTCGTTTGTGAAAATGACGACAGCTGTTGTGTATGACGTTAATTGAGTAAAAAACTGAGAAAGCATTACTTTCCTTTCTTCTTAACTTCGGGATTCTCTTGTCCCAATTCAACAAGTCTTACATTTTATTAGAATTGTGAACTTCTTTGTCCTCGTTGTGATTAAGATCATGCACTCAAGAGCGAAACACTGTAAAATACGTGTCAAGAGTCAAAGCAACCATCAGCACATATCTCAGCGAAATGTATGCAAAAACTCTGCGCATGAGAATTTTTACAACAGCACATCGAGAATACATCGGTGCCTACACGAAATTCTAAAGCAAATGTAGCGCTGCCGTTCGCAACTTCAACTTCAGTACAGTTTAAAGCATTTCGTAAGCAGTTACTCAGGTATACGACATTTGGAGTTTATCGATAGATCTGATTAACAACAAACCATTCTGGAAACTAATAACTGACATAGGAAAATTGACTTTTGAATCTTTTGTTTCGTATTGTCAACGTAAGGTTAAAAGTTCGACGTGTACACCGTGAAGAAAATACACCACGTTACGCATTAGTATGTTGGCGCTTAAAGTTCAATGAACAAAAAATTTGTCACGTTGTGACGAATGAAGACAAATTTGATTGCCTCTTACCTGCAGAGCTAACATAAACTTGATATACAAAGTTACAACAACGATGGAAACGCTCTGGCGACACCAAGATCTTAATTGCCAAGCTTGTTAAAGTAGAGCGAGACTTTTCCCTGTCTCGATGACACCGCTTCGATTTACGTTGCGCAAACGCAGCCGAAGCGTAAACGAATGGAGTGTGAGAAATTAATTCGAGCGTGAAACGTCAAAGAAAACAATGCATGCAAGGGATACTCAGTGTTTTACAGCTCTTTGAAGAACACAAATATTTATGGTTTTTGAAATACGCAGGATTAATCTGATACTGCATAAAAAAAGAAAAATAATTCTTCTATGACTGCTTCTTATAATAATTTCCTTATGGTGAAACCATTTGAAAGATTGTGAACTACTTGGAAATGGAAAAGTTACTTAGTCCAGCGAATGTTGGTCATTCCTATTTTAACATTTCACGCTCATATCAAATCTTCCAACTTTTAAGGAAAGTTTAGCTCGCATCTAAAAAGATATAACAATAGTAACAGTAATAATAATAATAATGATAGTAATAATAATGATACAGTAAAGACTAGTGAGAGGGTTGGTTACCAGCGACATCCCTATATCCAAAGGAATTTTTAGCGTTAAGAATAACCACCTTCAGCTTATTGTAAACTCGATAATGAAGTTCGGTAAGGCAGAAAAGGTGGACATAGGTATAACTCCAAAAACAAGAGAAAAAGTACTCATAGTGTATTGCCTCTAACCAAAGAGCAACAAGTAAAGATAGAAATGAAGAGGATCTAAAAAAAAAGGCACTTTGTAGCTAAATTGAAAAATCAAGGGCTACCCAATACTCAAACTTGTTCTTGGAGTCTTTCTTCCAATTGCAGGAAGTAGGGAGGCCCTGTGATCGAGGTCGCCTAAAAACTAATATAAGCGCTGGAACGTTGCTCGACTGACACTGGGTACGGGGACTTTTTTGCCGCCAATGCACGTGATGAAAGCCCATAGAAGAATTAGGAAGGGAAGCCACGGGTTCCGGGTCGCCCAAAATCTTACGATATACGCTGCAACGTAGCTCTGCTGAGAATAAGTGCAAAGGCTTTTTGCCGCCAATGTGCGTGATGAAAGCCCACAAGAAGAATAAGAAGGAAAGCGCTGGGTTCCACGTCGCCCAAAATCTTAAGATTTACACTGCATTGTAGCTCTGCTGAGACTGAGTACGAGGACTTTTGCCGTCAATGCGCGTGATGAAAGCACACGAGAAGAATTAAAAAGGGAAGCGTGGGCTCCACGTCGCCCAAAAATTTTAAGATTTACTCTGCAAAGTAGCTCTGCTGAGACTGAGTACAAAGCTTTTTTGCCGCCAAAGCGCGTGATGAAAGCCCACAGCATTACATCAGAGGACAAATATCCAAAGTGTTTGTATCGCAAACTTCATTCGGCAAAATATACGCCATAAACGAACGCCGCGCAATTTACTCTAAAATCTAATATAACTCAAGGTAAAGGTCGATACAAGAGATACAAATGTCTAATTTTGCGCTCGTCAAGATTTAAAAATGATCCAGAACCAATTCAACAAAATAGAAAAATAATTAATTCATCGATAGCTATTGTCCTATTTTAATAACTGAAAATGTTTTAATTCAATGCCCCGTACACAAAGCACAGCATGAGAACTTTTCCGCCGATTGTGTGTAAAATTCAACATCATTAATTGCTAGCGTGTCGTTTTTTTTCTTTCCAAGCTGAGCTAAAAAATTGGTCCACAATTTGTAAACAGGTAGTTACTAAAACGTCTGGGGTTTCAAATACGTTTCCACTTGAAATATTAGAAAAAAAAAATAAAAGTTCCGGCAAACTCAATAACATGAACAAGTATGCATCAATACTACCCGACTAACGTTCCGACGACATTTCAAATCTATTCATTAGACGAGACAATATGCCTGGCGATCAGTCGAAATCAAGGTTATGGAAGGTGGTTGTCTTGTTTCATCGTTTTACGAGGTAGGAAACACTTGTGCAACGTAACTTAATTGTATGATAGAGTTTTGCCATTCTGGCACGAAAAAGATCGCATGAAACTCTTGCTTCTGAGCTCTTTCAATGCTCTTCAAGCAATAACAAGGGCTGTTATAGATCCTTACAAGTTTTGCGAAAATTACTGATGCTTATACAAGTGGAACGAAAACAGAGTTATAAATATAGTAAGAAATTATTAAGCAACGCACCTTTCCTTTATTCAAACTTAGGACAAATGCGGTAGTTTTCTAATCGTTACGATAAAAAAGCATTCCATTCAAAGCCCTGTACTTTACAAAGAAGTATTTTGTTCGGCGCTATCAGATCTCTCAATTACGTTTTCGGTCTTTTCTTTGCTGATACATGACCTCAGGTCCTACAGAAAATATTATACAATCAAATGTGTAGTTGTAAAACAAACGGATTTAGTTTGGCCCTAAAGGGTAACTGACAGTTCTTACTGTAATGCACGAACGTGCACTAGACTACAACACAGCAAAAAGGTTGAAATATGATTCCTTCCGTGAGAACAGTAGTTCTCTGAAGTCTACACTAAAAATTGTCTTTGCTCCAGTACAACAGAGCCACATAAATCGAAGTGAGGATTAAAATTTGAGTTAAGAGAAGCTGGCTTGAGCCACCAGACTATTGAAATGGACTGAAATGTTTGCAGAATTGGGAGAGAGCTGTTTGTGAAACATCTGCATGATGCAAAAGATAACCCCATAGCGTCTGTAAGGACCAGAGAATAAGGGCGTTGGATTTGTAACCTTGAGATTATTGGTTCAACCTTTTTCTTCACCCAGCCTCAAGCCTACGTTTGTTTCGTAGCACTCCTTCATTTATGTCCCACGTTTTGCCTTGCAACTGATTTGTCCAACAACTGTTGGAATTTGCAAAAGTCCTAAGAGGTGTTTATTAACATCGACACTTAAATAGAGTTTTATAATTCATTTAAAACCCGAGACTACAAAACCATGCAGCTTTTGACATTCATTACAGGTATGGGTGACAAGGAAGCTCATCAGTACCTCATAATTGAAATTTTCACCTCAATTGGCTTCGTTTCTTAGTTCCGACTTCAATTCTTCCTGTACACTTTGTAACCAAATTACTGGTTTGCCTTCCACTAATGTGGATTTGTAAAAATGTTCTGAGTTAGCAAAGTGTTGCTTCAAAAACATTGGCCAACACTATAAAACCTATCACAGGTTTCACTTTCGATACGATGAGATCGAGAAGGCACTTCATCAACAATACACAATCACATTTCTCATTTTCCAAAGGTTCTGAGCCTTTATTTTGAAAAAGCCTTGGTCTCTAGATCACTTTGTAAGTTTGCTACCAGCTGAAGCACCTTATTTTCATTGAAGCTAATCCTTGTTCTGCAGTCATTGCTTTGTTGAACACCATTTAAAATTGTTTTCTCCAGAGAATCGCTTGCGTAAAATTAAATTGTGAGGTTTCTGTCGTCCATTTCATTCAATTAAACCTTGGTTTTCTAACATATATTGCTGGTGTGAATAGGGCACTAAACTTAAAGAAGCTATACAAACATTGTCTGCAAACTGAAAGTCAAACTAAAATATAAAGTCATTTTTGTCAATTTATAATGTTGCTCAAGTTTATTTTGCTCTAGGTAGTTGGTGTTTGCTAAGTAAGCATTCTTATCCACTAAGTTATTTTAACTCCTGGATTGCTGTTATGGCTGACATAGGGCATCTGGTGCACACCCGAAAAACTACTAGAAGTGCTCAACATTCGTTGCTTTGTTTCCCGACCATTTGAAAAAAAAATAGAACACAAACAAATGTCGGTAAAATGGAAAGGATGTTTTCCAAGGCGGATATAAGGAAGTAGTTAATCCAGTCGTGTCTGGTTAGAGTTATATCGAAGTTACCCCGTGCAAGCGTGGGAAACTTAGAGCATGTGAGAAAAATTGGCCATGTGCCATCGTGCAGCTGATTTTACGACAGGATGGCTAAACTTTCAAGAAAAAAACGTGGACCTGAAGGAGCCAGGAATGAACTCAGGCATTAATTTCCTTTTGTAAGCTTGGACTCATAATTGAGGACTTTGATATCCTTTTTTCATATCTCAGTATTCCATATCTTGCAAGTACTTTATCAAACTAAATTTACTCACCTTGTTGGGTATTTTTAGATATATTCAATTAATTAATTAATCTTTATTTTCAATATCTAGTTATATCATTTATTTGGGACAGTTGAGGCTAATATTATTGTGGGGCTGAGGTTCGATCAAAAACATGTTTTAACCCAGTTCCTGGTTTCTCATTAGAAATGTTTACGTTCTGTGATATTGCTGAATTTATCTATATCTTGCCAATTTAGATTGACATATTTTGTTTTGCGTTTAGACGCAGAAGACCAAATAGTGACTTAATACTAAGTTCACAAAACGCCTCGCACAGCAGACCCTAGAGGTCAAATTACATTGCTCTCCTAGAGAACAAGGCAGTACGTCATATATACACAATAATGTTTACATGGTCCCGCGTTTTCATCTGGAACAACAAATTCACTCTTTTCACTTTTTGAGGTATTTTTTGGGTCAACATTATACTTCATCCAAAAAAAAAAAAAAAAAGAAAAAACAATGTCCGCCATGACACAAATGAGAGCGCATAGGCGGATAATTCCACCTAAACTTCCAATCAGCGCGCGGAAACAGAGTCGAACCTAGGGCCGCTCTTTCAATGACGCACTATGATAAAGGGTGTGGCACACAAGGCAAGAGGCCTCTGCGAAAAAGTATTGTGTGTATTGATCATCCAACACAAGTTGTTTAAACGTTTCCTCACAGCAGCCATGCACACGAAATTCGAACCAGTTTGAAGCACTCAAACATGTTTCTGAGACAAAGATTTTGGCTAAATTCACCACCAACGACGAAATTTGCCCGCACCGCGTAGCACCGATTCGTCATCCGCACCGAACTCTTTTTATATCCAACATTCATCATTATCATTAGCCTCTTGAAAATGAAATTGAGACGCGCATTTTAGCTCGGTATGCCATAGATGAATGATGAAAAATGTCTGACTTAAAAGAATTTCGTTACCTCCGACCAAACGCCCGATTGGATTTTTTTTTGTGGCACATGGATGTAAGAATCAGCGGTGCAGTCGTGATAGAAGTGTTTTCCTTCCAACTCATTTCACCGACGCTATCGCATTATCTCAATTTATGGAAAGCTTAGTGAATATCCTGCTTCATAGTCCAGCTAAATTAACACTGTTAGTTTAGACAGCAATTTCAAGTTTTCACGGCTCTCCACTTTTTCAGTTATAATCGCTTTAGCCATCTAAAAGCCATCGCAAAAGATATTGCATTAACAATTGCTACATAATATGCGATGTCTAGACTGCACTTAACAAAACTCACATAAAGCTAAAAATGGATCACTATTCGTGAGCTTAATTTGCATTTTTCAAAACGGTTCGTGATAGTTTCCTAAGCGTTTCTGATACCAATATAGCATCTAGCAACATGTTCAGGTATATGACCTTATTTAAGCTCTGTAAATCCTACAGAAACAAACAAATGGTAACTTATCTAGTGGATACTCTCAATTCACGAGGCATAGATAATTGACATCAGTTCAAAATTCAAGAAAACAGCCATGCACATTTTGGTTGAAAAATCATTTTAAGTTACGTAATAGATACAAAATTAGATGCAAGGGGAGAGAAGGGGGAAGTGGTGGGAGGGGGTATTTGTCAGTTTCCAAGTTTACCAAACTGAAAGGACTAAAAGGAATTTTGGGCTTGGGATCAAGCAGCAATATTTACACTAGATATTTGTCAGGGACGAACATGCTAGAAGCGTTTAAGGCCAGCACCGTGGAAAATCTATCAAATGCTGCGAGGGAAAAGGAGTATGAGGTTTAACGAGAGCCAATAAAAGAAAGTGGTTGAGAATCATAAGGAAAGTGATTTCTGAACAGAATCTCTTCGCCAATGAAACGTGCATCGGTTGATTGATCACTTATCGGAAGACCATAAGAAAGCATTCCTCTTTTTACTCCGCCATATGTAAAATTATACTCAGTATGAATGGTCATAAAAAGTTAGTTTTCCATAAAAATTTTACTCTATTTATCTCAATCATGAACATTCTAGACTCGAACTCGGTGAAAATACAATATCATAATACCATGTACGCAATGTCAATACGAACTTCGCCCATTTGCACAATCACGAGCAAATAAGAGATTAAAGTCCCATAAAATCGACCGCAGTCATTTGCCGAAAAACTTGCTCTGATGAAAGTATAAAAGTGTTGCTGCATAAGCAAACTGAACGTAAAATTCTGGGACACAGAATCGAGGCCGAAAAAGGATCATTTATATGCCCCTTGTAATATTTCTCTTAAGTTACGGTCCAGTGACTTGAAGTGAAAAAAGACGTACGAGAATAAACCTCTCTTAGCAACATACCTAGTTTGACTACGGTGAACCACAATGGGAACAGATCTTGAACAGGGATAGTGTTAGGGCAACATGCTGCTTGCCAAGCCCTTAGTTTTTTAAATTTTTTTTTCATTTTCCAAAGCATCTGTTTGCCAGATGCTATTTAAGCGAGCAAAGACTGTACTTTCACAGGTAAAAACTGTAACATTTTCTTATTTAATTTCTTATTGCGATTTCGGGAAGGCCGGATTTCTTTCTTTGATTCCAAGAGTGGCTAATTTATTTTCTAAAGTTATTGGTTTAATTTTCAGAGTTATCTTGTTTTGTTGGTACAGTCGCCGGTCACTTGGCTAACACAACGATGCAAGACTACAATTAATTAAAACTTGCTGTGCTTTTTTTTTGTATGTTTGTGTGTTTCTTCGTAGACGCCATTTCACGTGAGAATTCTCAACGTGCAGTCAGCAAAGACGAAAATCAATTTAAGACTGGCATTGTTTGCTTTACGCAACCGAGGAAAGGAAATAACTAGCGGTAATTTTTTCTACTAAATCCCTCGATATTACGTCGATCTATAATGTAATCTGATTACAAAGCAAACAAAATTTTAAGAGAGTTGCGGGAAGATAAGAGTGGTTTGAAAGTGTAAGTGAGGCTAATTTCCTTGGCTTTTCGTGTCCTACTGTCCAATCAATAGCGCTTTCTTTAGCAGGATCTTTCACACAAAATGAAACGAAAAACATATTGTGTAAACTGTAAATTCAATTTGAGTTTGTGCACGTGCGCGACTTAACCCTAAATGATTACATGTGAATTGGCGAATAGCTAGTACATAATCGATAAGTCATTCGTTCTTTAAAAGAGTTCAGATTTGCGTTTCAAGTACATTTGTGTAAAACAGGTTTAGCTGTAATTAATTCTGAATAGCTGTAACCCTTTCTCTGGTAACTAATACACTGCCAGGAAAGTCTATTTTCCCATATTAAGTCTCAGCGGCCAAGTTCACTTATGCAGTAAAATTGAGTTAGCCTGTTTCATTTAATTTATAATCTTGGTCAGCCATGAATTTTTTATGATAGGGAAAAACGATTTGCTTGTAAAATAAAAATACTTATCGGCGCAATATACGCACCTCACAAAAGAGAATTCTCGTCCTTGTATAAACAAATTTGCACGCATTTGCAAACTTTCTATGGAAGACTGACCTTTATCACGGGCTAAAACCCCCTCCAGGAAAACTATGCAAAATTACTCTGAAACAGTGACCTTCTTGAAAAATACAAGAGCCAAGAAGTTCCGAAGAATTATATTCTTAAACAAGTCTGTTCCTTTTAATAAGCATTCATTCGCGACCGGAAAAAGCTAAGTGCTCTCTACATTATACTGTACTTTACAAAGCGATGTACTAACGAATTTAAAATGGGTACATTTCCAACAGCCTTGTGTCAAGTCACCATCTCATTAACTTATGTATTTCCTTTGAAATTAGCGGGCTTTTCCTATGAAAGCTTTACCCATTTGACCCCTAATATGCACTCACAGTTTTTAGTAATGCTTAATTGAAATTTCGGCTAGGAGCATTGTAAGATTTACAGGTTGCTTAGTCCAGTGTACCGCGGCTGCTTCTTTCTGAAATTAGCATACAGGCGACGAAACATTTCAGCCAATGAAGCAGTTATTGTCCAGGGGCGAACACTGCGAAAAGTAAAATAATGTTTGTTCATGATGAAATTATCTTTTATACAGGTTAAACACGAAAAATAGTTGTTATAAGTCACTTTAATTAGGCTTTTCTTTCGCATATGTATGGCATCTGTCCTTTTCCCAGGGCCCATAAAATCGTCTTTAGTTCAAATCCCCTAAGAACAAGTTCGTGTTTCCTCGACCTTGCAATCGATACGACTTTAAAATGGTCGAGGGCAAGGGCACCCAATCATAACTCCTGAAATTTTTTCCTTTTACTCTGCGACCAAACACCACCTAAATTTCTCTCCTTATGTGTCGAAATCACAATATCTTAATTTTGACTTCCGCACAACAATAGCAATTTGGCTGATGTTTTGTTACTGTGGCGTACTTCAACCATCCTAAATGAGAAAAAACTGCTTCTACAGATGCGTTTCATTTTTTCTTTACAATCACTTTTTTTAACTTGTTTGATCTAAGTCAACCTTGCGCCATTTGGCCGGTTTAAACAGACCAAAGGCTTTGCGTAGCGCCTCAAACAGAGAAACACATTTGTTATTCTATTTTCAACCTTGCATTTTCCCCTCCGAGCGGGAGACATAGAGCTGTAAACTTTGACGAGTATTAAATTTGCAGGTATTGTGAGCTGTGGGCGGGAAAGGGTATTTATTACACGGGGGCAGTCAAAAGAAAGAAACAAAATAACTCACAAGTTTGGGTTATACTTATAAAAATGTAATTTAAACCTTGTATTCAAAATTTCTTCAACTTGCTCGCGTAAATATACTTTCAGTGAGGAGCGACTTCACCTCTCGTTCAGAGTCTGATGTAATAATAACAAACCATTTACTGAAAAATGGATACGTTGGCAAGATTCAAACACCTTTGTTCCACACTTGACGCACTGTTTACAAAATAAAATTTTATCAGGAGTAACGGCATAGTAAATTGATATCTAACCTGTAATTTTTCAATAGTTAAAAATAAATCAGTTGCAGTCACAGTTTTGAAGAGAGAAAATTTTGTTTAACAAGCAAAATTGGAGCCATAATAATTCTTTCACCTTTCAAGTGGAAAAAAGATAAAGAAACTTGAAATGGTCGAAAAATACAAATGTGCCATTGTTCAAATTTTGTACATTATCCATTTTCAACCCAAGTTTGTCGCCGACGACTACAGAATGATAATTTTTCTCTGTTGAGCCCAGCTTCCGAGGGATTTCAAGGAGATTTTAAGAAAAAAAGAAAACTTTTCACCTTCTATTATGAGACTACAAATAAGTCATCAAGGAAAATTAAACAATATTGAAGAAAGTTTCTATAACTTTTGTCAATGTGCAGCTAAGCAACACCTGTGTCGACAACTTTTCTCTCATGGTGAAAATGGCTGTCGGATCGGACGGAAGTGAGGTCTTCAAACAGTGATACACAAACAGAGCGCCCGGCCATAATGAAATCAACATAATTTATATCCAATTGACAAGCTTAACTTTGTGTCAGATGCTTAAACTCTAAGGGTCGAGAAACGAATTAGCTGAGCGTATCACCGGCAATCAATTATTAATCGCTCGTAGAACAATTGAGTAATTTATTTCTAAATCGATCACAGCCCTGTGACGCTAGAATCACGTAAATAATAGGGCTACAGCTGTGGCAATTTTGGTTTCCATTTTTGTGTTCATTCGGTGTGTAATGGGTTTTAAGAGATCTTAACTTCTAGCTTGGAAACAGAAAACGACCAACACCGGTGTAAAAAGTTCCATTGAGTTTACGTTCGGTGCAGTGAAAATATCATACCAGGTACTTTTTTTTTGCTTTTTGGCTGTTTGTTTTTTCCTCGCCTAGTTTTCTTTTAGTTTATTTGTTGCGTTTTCAAGCATCAGTACAAGAATTTTGATTTTTATCTCGCTTTATCTCGTCGCAATGGTTCCTCTTTTAGAGGTGTCAAGTTACTTTTATCTTTTGCTAACCTATTGCTGCTGTCTCGAGTTCTAAATTCTTAAAACGGTAGTGAAACTTGCCCTTTTATGAAATTTGAAAAAAATTCTTAGCACGATTACTTTCAGAGTCCCAATCTTTTCAATGGGTTTTTTTTCTTTTTTCGAAGACGAAAAAACTTGTCTTGGTTTCTTTCCTATTAACAACCATCGCTGTACACAAAATTGTACCCAGAATATTCATTTATCATTAGAACGGCCTGTTTCGGATACCTTGTTTGCAATAGCCGTATCAAAACAGCACAGAAACTCTATCACAACTTTCCTGTTGTTTACTCAACTAAACCGGCTCGTGTGAGTCAACTTTTGGAAGAGGAATCATTCGCTCTGGTTGACTACTATTAGAAGAAAAAATTATTCCCTGAACTCGTCTACAACAAACCTTTTAACGACGCAAAATGTTTTCCCAAAGCAATTTTCTTCCGTGTCGTTTACACAAGCCATTTTGAAAGATTTTAATTTGCCATTTCGCTTTTAGCCGGCAACTAACTAATTGGGCCATCTTGTCGCTTTCACCCTGAATTCATGATTAAACATTGTGGCATTAATTCTAAACGGTATTACAGCCAAAACGTGGTATCCGGTCATAAAATTGGCGTAATTTTCTGGTTTGGCTTTACATTTTCGCTCTATGAAAAGTCCACGATGGGAAAAGAGCCTTAAATTGACTTCAGAGTTTGTCAAGCGATGACAGGACCACGAACTCTTTTTATGTTTCATCTTAACTTGACGGTAACTTGTCTCTCTTTCATTTTCCTCAACATTGTTCTTCGTTTGTGACTCATTTTACAGGGAAGTATCCAGATAGAATGTCGTATCAGTTCTCGCCAGCGACTCATGGCCTGCCGAGCCTTGCGCAATATCTACCCCCGGGCTGCAAATTTCTGAGCTGCCACGATGCACAAAACGTCCTAAGAAGTTGTTCGACGTGGAGACTTCCCAACGGAACTCTGGTTGCTCCGCTGGGCGGGGAGCTTTACCAAGTTGTGGAAGTTCCCGCTAACTGCGATGAGCGCTGCTCTTATCACGAGGTACGGTGTGGGTTTTTTTTGGTCATTTTACATGTTAGTTTCAAGAGTGCGGTAACGAATTGACACATTTCACGCGCAGAGCTCCACTTGAAAAGGCAACGAAGGCAAAACGGAAGACATTTCATGTTCAATACACGTAGTTTTACAATCTTTCTTCTGCTCATCTGGGGTTTAATTCGAAGCTAATCAAACATCTCGATCAAATTTCGTCGTCTCAGTTGGAAAATATGGAAGCGAGTTAAATTTTGATTGGGAGAAAATTGCTCTTTATGATTTCTTCCGCAACGGTAAATTTCCAACAAGCTAAATGCAATATTTTGTTATTTTCACAACCACGAGGGCGTAGCCTCGCAGCATGATGTTAAGCACTTTTTTGTTTCGTGCGGTTTCCTAAAGAACAACTTCTCTTGTCGATCTGAACTTGGTATTTAATAGTTCACCGTTAAAAATTCATAGAGCTGGTCAAAAATTTGTTTTCGTTTTCGACAAAAGCCTCTAAAAATTCATGTTCAACATAAAACATAACTTAAACACTTGAAGTAAAAATTCCGTGTGCAAAGATTTGATGTTATTCTCCCTCAAGCGAATGTAACGCATTTCCATCGCCAAGAGAAATATTTTATTATAAAAGGCAAGGAATAATGCTAATTTCTGCTTACAAAATTACTTTTTAAAATACTTTTAAAAAGAAATCGACGCGGTGAAATAAAATATTGAATTACTCTTCCCCAAAACAGAAACCCTGTTGTTTTTGAACTGGCACCTGTTTCAGTCGATTTAACTACAAAATGTTTCTCCCACAACGGACTTTGAACGGCAAATAATATTACAGTTTCTTCAAATTTCCAGCTTACTTGAGGGACATAAAATAGCGATGTGATATTATTAGGAATTAAGCGAACCGTCTTAGAAACTTAGCCCTTGGGTCAGAAATAATGAGAACTTAATTTCCACGACCAGTAATTAAAACTTAACTTTCGCCAAGCCAACATAAACAGAATTAAAATTCTGATAGGCAAAGACAATGACAGTTTGTTCGTCTGAAAGGAAACACAATTTTAAGATTAGAATTTAAATATGTAGTCTCGACTGTTTATAAAATTGTAGTAACGCCTCGAAAGAGCTTCTTAACGACTGCCTCAGAGAATGCAAAAACAAACTTAAACCCAAAAATAAACGTCAAAATTATTCTCTTAGCGCTGAGTAAAACATGTGAAAAAGAAAAAAAAGAGAAAAAAAATTTTCGCTAATTTGAATCTTGAAGGATATCGACAGTTTCCGTTTACAAGTGGATCGATTGACAAAACCCGACGACACGTACATAACACATAAAAATAATTAAATTTGTTCAATATAATATCGACAAATAAGACAAGGATTTCTTGCAGCTGCACGGATTCGCACACTCGTTTTCTTTTCATCTTTTTCTCTCTCTTTATTTATGTTATCCGCTCCACACGTAGAAAACAAAACTTTTTAGCCCTGAATAGGAGTCCAGTATGGTTCGATATGGCTTTTCACAAAAGGCGCAATTTTCCGTGAAATTAAATTATCGCTACAAAACAATTGGACAAGTATAAAAGTGTGAGAATGTCTTTGTGCAGTTTTTCTCAAGGAAATTAACAAAGTGTTCCTATGATGAAAAGTGCATTTTTACGTACTACGAATAATTTTCCAGATTAGTCTTTCCCTTTCTTTAGATGAAGCATAAAATATTGTTTATGTTAGGCTGCTTTTCCAGAAAAAAAGTGACTTAGAAACGATCGAGGGAAAATAATAACCAAGTAATAAAAATTATACTGAATAATAAAGACAGAAATAAAATATTTAAAATAAAATATCCAAAAAAATTCCAATTCTATCTCGTCTGAGTTATTTTGATAAACGATACACTGAGAAAACACTTGGAACAGCGTTTCAATTATAAAAGAGTGTTTTTGATATTCAGTGCGCATTCACACAAACTTTGAGGTGGACTTTTAAGGAATGAAGGGGTAAGTTTCTAAAGAAACTGTGGTGCTGCGTCGGTGGGAGAGTATAGCAGGGTAAGTTAGTGTTAACAACTGGGCTGAAAACGTAAATTGGCCACCGTAAAGGGTAAAAAAAATGACGTTTCGAGCGTTAGCCCTTCGTCAGAGCGATGGGACTTTTAAAGGCCTTAGTCTGCGGCGCTGATACCATCGATACACCATTTTAAAAAGACTCAGTCAACATGAACAGGTAAACGATATTTTCTCTAAAAATATATATATGTTAAAACTAACATGTTTTTTTAATATTTTTTTTTCTTCCTCTAGCCCCGAGGGACATCGGCTTTGTTGTCTGAAAATTCGCCACTGCTTCGTAATGAATGGTTCCGTTTTCGACACTTGTCTGAACACGAAAGCTCCTCCTGTTACTCCGACGGGCTCAAGAGGTTGCCTCTTTTTTACACAGGTAAGATGCTTTGATTTTCTATCTTCATATCTACCCTTTCCACAAGAAAGCTATCGTTAAAAAAAAGGAAAAAAATCCAGCACATACAACTAGAAAGTCTTAAAATAGTGCTATTTTCGTCAAAAGACAAAACACGTTTTTATATTAGCTGGTTTCAACGATACGACAAGCTTACAAATGATAACTTCTAGCCAAATTCTTTGAATTTCATATCTCATTTCTTTTGCAATATAGCACAAAAGTTGAAATGGCAAGTCTCTTCTGGATGCGACTCGTATCACTTTAAGGACACAATTGCTTCGATATCTCAGTGATTTACAGATACACCATGATTTTCTAGTAATTTCTTCATATTGACAACGGAAGGAATCGTCTTTGACTCCTTCCTTTCAGTCCCTTCATTTTGGTTTCAATATATCAAGGAACTTTAAATTATACATAGTTCAAACCAGTAGTGCTCTCTCTTTTTTCATCGATCACAATTATCTTCTGTCGAACTTGGTCATTTGAAATCGTTATTGAAAAGTTGAAGTTTTGTTGAAGTAAATTTTCTATCTGAAGTGAAGTTTGAAGTTTTACAGAGAATTAAAACGATGCTGTCATATGGATCAGTAAATATTGCGATCATTTATGAGTATTTTCAGATTTTTCCTTCAACTTCGCATTTTGATTTATAACAAGGAACATTCGAAAAGCTTAAGTCAAAATTAAACCTTCTAGTGCCTTCATAAAGCTTTCAAATATTTTGCCACTTTTAGCTTGCTTTTTTCATGCAGGAAATGACCATTTTGTGAGATAAAATTCTTCTAAAAATGCGTCAGCAATTCTCAAAACTGGCTATAACTAACCGCTAATTTATAATTAGGGATGAATTTTGGAACAGTGGAGTAGCTTTAGAAAAATCCTATACCATACACGTTTGGCAAAACACTAGGATAATATTCAGACCGTAGGTTTTGTCGTTTGTAAATGCTTGTAAATGTTCATGTCTTGTGTTTGCCTTTGCATACCTCGTATCAAAGTTTTGATTAGAGACCGGTTGTTGACAGAGCGTTAATTTCCCCGTAAACACGTTTTTTCCAAAATCGATACACACGCAAGCAAATTCTCACACCGCGCGAAAATGAGAACTTCTGAAACATTCGCTGAGAAACTGCTATTTTTTATTTCACACACAAATGCAAAGACGGCTTTCTTTTCTTAATTTAAAATCTACACACGCCGGTCTTTGTTTTCAACTAAAGAACCAGGTGTCAGATAGAAAAGAAACGCAAACAACTTTACCGATGATCTGTATGTTTTCTACAACAAATTAATTTCACCACGACTTTTAAAAATACCAAGAGAGACTTCAAGTGCAAAAACGGACTAAATAGTTGGTTTCAAAGTTTCTTTTTGACGACTCGAAGTTAGCTTATTAAATCAATATTTATCTCTCTTCGCTTGGGGAACACGGATTTCTCTCAACACAAAGCAATTAGTTGAATTTCAAAGCGGAAAGCAATGTCGTTAAAAATTGGATTCTTCCTGTAATTCCCATCAGGAAATTAATATCAAACATCGATTCCAACTGCAAATCACTGTCAATGACAAAATCATTAAATTTGAGTTAACGTTGATACAATACGTTTATTCATATGCCAAGCGAGAGATGATGTGCTCAAAATTTGTTTGTCAGAGTCCCGCCGCGAATTTTCATTGCGCTATTAATAGTACGAAGTTATCCCAGTGGCTCATTAAGACTTTTCTCTGCTCACCTTCCAGATGGCCGCCGCTGCAACTGTCAACTTTGCGCCACGACGATGTATCCCGACAGGCTTTACGAGCATCACCTGTCACAGATGAAACCGCATGACGTGGTGTGCGGACTCAGAGAGGAAAGATTTTCTCCTTTGGTAAACAAGCAGAGTAATGAATCCCCGGACAATCCAGCAGCCTACCCGTTTACCCTTGCGCTCCCGCAGTCTTCCACATCACTGACGTCGTCACAAGAGGAACAACGAAGACAGAAACAGAAGCGATTTCAGTGTATGCATTGCGAGAAATCTTTTGGAAAATCTTCACACCTGCGTGATCACATCAGAACTCACACCGGGGATCGCCCGTTTCGCTGTCAGTTTTGCAACAAAGCTTTCACCCAGTACTCGAACTTGCGCACGCACACGCGAATTCACACGGGCGAAAAGCCATTCAAGTGTCACCACTGTAACAAAAGCTTTACACAAGCTGTCACGCTAAGAAGTCACACAAGGACTCACACGGGTGACAGGCCTTATCACTGTAAGAGGTGCAGCAAATCGTTCGCCTGTTTTTCCGGTTTGAAAGGACATCACAGGGTTCATTCGGACACGGAGCAAGATGAACTGGAAATTTAATAAATTGCAAACGACTAAAAGAGAATCACAAAATTGTCAACATGACTTGTAAACCACGCCTGATATACTAAGTATAAAAACAGAATTTTCGCCAATAGCCGTGTTCAACTTCATATCCATCCTGACCGAAAGGAAAAACTGCACAAGGAAAGTTTACTCCAAGATAACTTACCCGTTTAACAATCGGTCCGGTAGATCCTTCTGCAAATGACAATCGAAAATAAAAATTTACCTCTAAGAAAGCTTTTCATGAAAGATTGAAAAACCCAGTTTACAAAAGTGTGAAGGTCTTCAGTCAACGCACTGAGCTTATATAATTGCAAAAAATAACCGTCTGGATAATGTTCATATTTACGTAATGTATGTTGACTATATAACAGTCACACAAATGCAGTACTTAATATAAAATCAAATTTTCCTGGGTGCGAAAACACCTGAATGACGACTATTTGATTCAGGATGCTTCTTTCGCTTTTTTTTATGAAATTCTCGATTAGAGTTACGTCACTGGCTTTCAACTTTTGGAGAGGGTCTATTACAATGGAGATTTTAAAGAGAATTGTGATCCAATTTCTTCCTATTTTCCACTGCCGTTTCTGCCGAGTCTGTACTGCACTTTTGAGCTCTAATTTTTGTGTTAAATGTGAGAGGTGTAGTTGAACAGATGTTAGAAATAATATTGTAAATACGACACTCTTCTTTCTGTATAAAATAACAAAGAATTGTATGAAGTCCTGTGTCTTGTTTTTGGTGTTTGGCCCAGCCTTGCGATGGAACGCCACAATAATAATTTCCTATCTCCTCCCCTCCTGGCGTAGGGTCGGGGGGGGGGGGGGAGGGAATAGGATATTTGTCGATGAGTCGACAAAACACTTCTAAGAACAGTAGGCACGGTAAAAATAAAAAAAAAACCAAATATTTGTACTGATTTACCTTGTACCCTGTATAATTTGCAGCAAGTTTTCCTGTTTTCGATTTATATTGTTATTTCACAAACAACAGCTGCTCCGAATGCAATCTTTACCCTCACCCGTGGAATAAATGCCCACGTAGCCAGAACTGATAAACTTGCGGCCAGGCCCTCATGCATTATAATATTAGGGAGTTTAAGAAAACCACGACGACAACGGCAACGGGAACGTCACTAAACAAAAGGTGTAATGATCAGAACAATAGCTGTGCACGTGCGTTATAAATTTTTGTTCATTTCTCAGCGTCCTGTGCAAAACAACAACGTGAAATGACCAAATTTTGCGTCGTCTAGAGAACGTGAACAACGACAGCTGATTTTTTAGATTTTTACTTCTAATTTAACGTTGTGTTCCATATTCAGTTTCGAGATAGTTTTGACCGTGAAAAACAAACAACTTTTGAGTATCGCGAGATCCGGAGGTAAAATGGAGATTCACTTTTTTTAACCGACGTTGTCCACGGCGTCGCCATCGTCGTCTATTACACTCCCTATTAGCGCTGTAGAACGCGCGTTTACTCTACCTGTAGGAAGATTTGGGACAAGTAAGGCAGAGGTTTGCCGGGGCTTTAGCCTCATTATCAGTACTACACCCCTTACGCACCTCTTGCCAGCTTCCGTTGCTCGGGGCTTTATACTTTTCCTGCGAGCGAAGAAACACTCGTGCTGAGGCACTAATAATGAGGAACTATTCGCAAGGTAAAACTGATTTGTTGAAGTGAACGTTCTCTTCCTGACTAGAGTTTTCGCACATAGCCAGAGCTTCATAGGACGCTTGTCTCACTGCGTTCATTGCAAGCTGTTGTATAAACAGTTCCCGCTTTTTCTGGGTAAAACAAATTTTGAGATGTATATCGTAATCCAGCACTGACGAAGAAGCAGCATTTACTAAGAAATTGGTGATAGGCTTTTACTTTTCCGAGCTGTCCATACTCATTGTTATTCTCATGCAAATACGACTAATTTCGAAAAAAATGTATTTTGAATTTTGAATTCATGTTAAAATGGGGATTTTGAGAAATCGGTTATAGCCTCTATCAATTCATTTAGGCCTATTCGACTTTGGAAGAAAATATGATACTTGGTTGCTTGCCATTTACCTAGTCACGCATTTGATTACGTGACAAGCTTTTAAAATTGTCTGCTATATTTTCAAATTCGCTCGTAAAACCTCGAGAAATCGTCACAACAATTATGTAATCTTATAAAAAGACTACAGAGATTGCTTAGATGCTAACTTGACACGAAATAACCTTGATTTGATATCTTACCTGATGCGTGAGCTAAATTCTTGAAAGGCTATACATGTTATAATATTTGCTCGCACAAAACAACAGTCATCAGGGGTCCATAACTTAGGTAATAGGCTCCTGAGACATCCATTACGTCCACCAAATAATCTTGGTCTCTAATTCTGCTGGCTCAGCTGGTCCACAAACATCTCACGTTTATTCTAGACACGATTTAACCCGCCAAGTCAACAAAGGTTACATTTTCGGGAGTTACTACATCACGGGCGACGAGCGGGGATAGAAAAAACGACCCAAATACGAGTGGTCAGCAGTGAAACAACTTTCATACTTCATATATAGACAGATCATTTGTAGTATCAGGAAACAATCGTGTTGTAAAGCCGAAGTGTAAACAGTTTACTTCGCTAAATAAAATGTTAAGCAATTCAAAAGTGTTGATTGTACATATATCTTTTACTGCTTTAATAAACAATGAAGGCATCGGTGGCATCCGAAAGGTACCAAGAAGAATTAAATGTACGTTTTGTAGTTGCAGAAAACAATCGTGTTGTAAAGCCGAAATGTTACCAAGTTACACTTCGCTACTTAAAAAATTAAGCAATTTTCCTCAAGCTTTAACTGGAACAATACTTTTAATGCTCTATTAACCAACGGAGGCATCGGGAAAGGCATTGGTGACACCGGGAAAGGCATCAAGAAGAATGATATTCACGTTATGTAACTTGTTGTGTGACGAAAAAAACGTATCTTGACTTGTTCAAAGCATTAATCACAGTTGGCTTCCTTTTCACTTGAATTTTGTATCCACAGCCTAAGATGAGAAATTTAAAATTTCTATCAGCTGAAGTTCTTTTACTGCATATTATATCTATTCAATCGCCCCCAATTCACGTGGAAAAAAGGCAAGTAGGAAAACACTGAGCTTAGAGAAACAGCCATGTTAAGGCTAATGTATTTACCATTCCTTAAATATTTACAATCAAGACCACTCGTTTAGGAGAGCTTTTCTCAAAAGATCCACACGCGCAAATAATGCTGTTTTCTGTTCGAAATGTTTTTCTTCCTATTCAATTGAACAACTGACTTAGCGTTTAAGCCGAGAAAAAAATCACAAAGTTTGAATTCTGGGATGTTGTCCACTGTTGGCTCTATCAAGTTACGATTCTGCACCATTGACGCTCGTGAAAATCTATCTTCCCCTCGAAATATCCAAAACAATAATTACCTTCAACAGAAAAGCCATTGAGATGTGCTTTCAAAAAGTCGATCTCTAAATCTCTTAACATTGTTGGCTTTTGGTCTTCATCCATGGCAAAATCTTCCAGGAAAAGCAAACTACAGTGCGAAAACCAAGTTCCTGCCAAATTTGATTGACATTTTTGACAACCGGAAATCATGATACTTTTTTTTCGTCACGCACGTCACGCAGCTAGCTACAAATCATATATATAATTATTCTTGGTGCCTTTCCAAATGCCACTGACTCCCTCTCCGAAGCTTCCATTGTTTATTAAAGCAGTAAAAGATATGAGTTCAATCAACACTTTTGAAAAATTGCTTAAACTGTGAAGTAAACTGTTAACATTTCGGCTTTACAACACGATTGTCTCTGAAACAACAAATTATATGTCTCTATATGAAGTATAAGAGCTGTTTCACCGCTGACCACTCATATTTGGGTCGTTTTTTCTATCCCCGCTCGTCGCCCGTGATGTAGTAACTCCCTACATTTTCAGTAACGCGTATAAGGTTTAGTAACCGCCCCTTACAGTCCTTTGTTTCCAGTCCTCTCGTTCTAATTGACTTGGCAGTCCTTCACAGTCCAATCACCGCAATGATTATCTGCCGTAAACTCTTTTTCTATTACTTTAAATAACAATGTTATTAAGCGGGTTTTTCACTTCTCTTATCTCGGTATAGTTTTTGATGACCGCCTTAGCTGGAACGAGCAAATAAAGCAGCTTATTTCGAAGGCGGGAAAACGCCTAGGAATGCTCGGCAGGCGCGCCTGCAGGCTTCGTAGAAGCCTCACTAGAGAGAGTGCAAATATAGTTTATTGTAGGCCAAACATGGCTTTGAAGCCCTCCAAAACCGGGCTGCTTCTGCAAAACCGAAATGTGCGCAGCAACCCGGCAATGGACGTTCTGAAATGGCCCACGCTGGAGGAGCGCCGTCGTAAAACTGTTTTTAAACCTCGTTAAGAAATGCCTGCAAGGTCAATGTCCCCAATATTTTCAAAAATATTTTAAACGTAATAATACAATTTACGCCCGCGCCACTAGACAAAGCAACCTTTTACATCCGCCTGCTGTGAGGACTGTGATCGCAAAATGATCTTTCTATTACTATGGGTGATGGTATTTCGTATTTCTTTACTTTTAAATTTTTTATTTGTACATTGTTTTCTATCTATATTACTATCAGTATCAGTGTAATGCATATGTATACCATAGTTTTAGTGCATTACTGTGCTCCGGGCTCCATTGATAACAGACAGCTTTTTGCATCTGAAGAGGCTACCCGAGCGGTATAAATCAATAAAAGTCCTTCTTCTTCTTCTTCTTCTTCTTCTTCTTCTTCTTCTTCTTCTTCTTCTTCGTCTTGTGGTATCTTGTGAAGTAAAACTCTTTTCTGCCGAGTCTATGCCCGATGCAATGATTTGTAAGATATGCAGTTCCACAGACAAACCAACTTGTAGACCCGCGATCACGAAACCCTCCTCAGGTCACAGTCCACTGTACTGAAAGTCAGTTATAGCTGGGATTATATTAAACATGGCAGAAGTTCAAAATGCAATTTTCATCATTGATACTCATTACGGTTATCATAAAAGCAGCAAGCTTTGACCCACTCAAATAAGAATATTCAAAATACTGAATGTATGGCGACAATTAGCGTTTCAATAATGCTAAGGTTTTTACTCGTGGGCTTTCACCCTCAGGCGCGACATCGGTTGGATTTTTATCTTTCAAAGGTTTTTTTATCGTGATGGAAATGTCATTTTATAGTGATCGGAAAGCTTTGAGTGTTGTAATAATGTACCTGTTTTATCGTTTACTTAAGGAAAATGTTACAAAGGCCCTCATTCGACACATTTATAAACATTCACCATACCACGACATACCACGAATTCTGTCGAGTGACACTTCCGAAACCCGCACTTATGAGGGCTCAAGATCTTGTTTTGCTGAAGATATTTGTACAGTTGGATATGTACAGCCCGTTCTAAAACCTTGGATAGAACAGATAAAATGGAAATCGGGCGATAATTGTCCATCTCATCAGCCTTTCCCTTTTTAAAAAGTGGAATGAACCGCGCAGATTTCCAGTCACAAGGAACTTTGGCATTACGCAAAGAAGTGTTGATAATGAACGTCACAGGGTTGACTACAATATCCGGAGAATCTTTTAACAGGCGCGCCGGTATGCGGTCCAAACCCTCAGCCCTCACAGATTTCAGGTTACGTAACTGCGACAGAACAAACTCCCATAGAAGTTACTATAAGTTGTTAAAAAAGTCTGAAGTTTAAAAGCAACAACAGTTGTTTTAAGGGAGTGGGTCTTATTTTCAAATTAGCTGGTGGTGATCGTAGATTTCATGAAAAAATTTTGATGCCTACAGGGGCTATATGCATCGATCATCACTTTTTCCCAACTGGCTAACAATCTCTAAATTTACTTTCTATAATACATCTTCACGTTTTGTTATTATTTATTGTTTAGATGCAAAATAAACTTACTTCTTCCTAAAAATGGTGTAACTTTTATCAACAACTAGCCTTGAATATGCACCCACCTAGAGGGGCCAACTCTGCCTCAAAGTCCTAAAATTTTTACAAGCTCTCATAAGCAATTCAATTCGGTAACTTTGGCTCTTCGGTTCCGAACCTCATTCTCAAAGCGGTCTGTCTCACCGCCGTTATATAATTGCACTCGAGGCTCGAAGAATAGCCTCTCATTCAAATGGAAATATATCTATCACTGTTGATCACATTTTCAAATATTTTGAGGGCAGTTTCAAGACATTTTGCTCAGGGGTGATCCACTATGCAAATTATGCAAATCTAAGGATCAGTTAAGGCTCTGACCGTGTGACACGCAGTATTTTGAATATTCTAGCAGATAAATGTCGCAACGTGTTGCTTTTTTTTAGTGATTACACAATATAAGGATCAGGTAAAAGCTTTTTTGACAAAATTTTAAAGCATCTGAGCACTGTCAAACAAGAATTTCGATTGTGGCTAATGACTATGGGCAATCACAATAACCTTCAAGTGGGTAAAGAAACACCGGCTTCAGACACAAAGTCAAGGTGGCTTAATACTTTCTGTTTCTACATCTTTGGTTTTTTCACCTACTTCAGCGTAGAAATGTTCGTCATAGGAACGCAGGATATCCTGAGCGGCAGGAACATTCCGACCGCTATTTTGATCACTTGCTTTGAAGGTCCTTTAGTGATGTCCAAACTAGTCATTCCTTGGTTTCAGGAGAAGATTCCCTACGTAGTGAAGGCGTTCTTTATCGCATTCTTTATGATTCTTGGATTGTCTATAGTCGTTTTCGCAAACGACTTCAGAGTGAAAATTTTAGGAGTCGGGCTAAACGCCATGGCTGCTGGAGCTAACGAAGCCACCTTCCTTGCGCTGGCTTCGTTCTACCCAAAGCTATGTATCAGCGCGTTCGTCTCTGGTACTGGATCGGGTTGTCTGATTGCCGCTCTTTACTACATGGGTAACTACAAAAAATTCTCTTATTTTTCAGAGCTTTCCTTAATTGAACATGAGCCTCTGTTCCTCTTGATACAGAGTGTGTTTAATTGAATTTACTCTCTAGTAGTTAACCGCAAAAGGGGAAATAATGAGTGAATATCATGAAACAAACTGTCTTCAACATGAAAATAGCGAATGTTGAAGCTTGCGATAAGGGAGCGACCATGAGCGCTTGAAAGAGAAATTCAAGAGAGTGCAAGGTCCCGTCAACTTTACAACAGAAACAATGAAAAACGCAATCTATAGGTAACTTGTCCATCGAAAATGGGATAATTAATTAAGGTACTTTTAACCGGATAAAATTGAAAAAGCTGTCGTTGACTGTGTTACAAATCAGTTTGAAGAAAATACATTTTGAAAATTGAGCTTTTCGAAATCGTCAATGTCAGTGCTCTTCCTTATTACACTTCCGATTCTCGCTCAAATTCCAACGACACGAACGTCGATCGAAGCCGAGAACTGAACTTTCCATTCGTATCCTTTTTCCCTCCTACATTTATAGATTTGGACTTTTGTTTGTGTGCGTCACGTAGAGATTTAAATTTTTTATGACGCCGTTAGTGCGCTGTGTCATTATAATATGGAGGATTAGTTTTGTCAATTGCATTTCAGACGGAATACTGACTTTCCCCCTTTGTGTGTCTATCTAAAAGGAAACAGTCAAGTGTTTCTGTCGCTGGTCATTATTTCGATTTAAAAATAAATCAGGCAAAAATTTAGACGGAAAATATCAGCTACGTTTACAATCTGAAAACGTCTTTTCAAAATTACTCTTCGTACAAATTGTGTAGACGGGCTCCTTAGAGAAAATAAATAGATGTTCGCAAGTAATATGCCTAGATTTCCTACCGTATAAAAGCTAAGTTTTTCGTTTGTCTCACAATGTAGTCACGTGTGATGTAGACCGCGACGTTTCGACTGCATACTGCTAGTCTTCTTCAGGCGATGAGGTCGGCTAGTCATGCGATCTACATCATCATCGTGAGACAAACGAAAAACTTAGCTTTTATTGTTATTCACCACGATGAATAACCACAACCTTTTCTACGCAATAAATCCTATCGTCATGATCCCAATGAAATTCTGAACTACTAGCTAAGGGCTACAATGCTCAATATGTACAGTTGAAAGAGAAAAGTGATCATTGCTTTTTCTTTTTATCAGCTCTCACGACTTGGACTTGCTTATCTCCTAAGACCACCATGATGATAACAATTCCCCTTCCTCTGGCAGTTTTGATCTTTTACGCATTGCTGAACAAAGAATTTCTCCCAAACAGCTCTCAAAGCCCCATGAAGCTCAAACACGTTAAATACTCCACTGTAGGATCCACTTCTGACACCATGGATCAGGATGCGCCAACTCGCCAAAAACTAACATGTGGCGAAATGCTTAACATCGCATGGAAAATTAGTTCAGTTGGTATTTCTCTATTGTTGAGTTTTTCTGCTGAGTATATCTCAACGGTATCCGTGCTTACGACGATTTCTTTTCCTAAGTCACAATTTCTCCCCCGCGATCATTTCCTTATTTATCTGCTGTCGTACTACATCGGTAGATTTGTCGGTCGAAGCTATTTACTTTTATTTGCTTGGCTGCCTTCTGATATGACGGAATTCCTTCGCTGCAATAAAACCTGGATTTTCACAATGCTGCAGTTGGTGCAACTGACGTTCTTAATATTGGATTCGTTGTACCATTTCGTCCCGTACATCTGGATAATAATCTGTGTTTGTTCATCTCTTGGTCTAATCGGCGGAATAATAAGCATGAACGCACCCCATGCAGTTGGGCAGCACGATAAATCCGAGGAGAAAGAGTTTGCTTTAGGACTGGTGTCAGTTGGTTCATCTATGGGTATATTAGTGGGTGCCCTGATTGGCCTGGCTGTGGAATCGAGTCTTAGAAAGCATTGTGTCGAGCATTACCCAGACACCAAAGAGTTCTGCTTCACAAGATATCAAGACACCACTGGCTGGGAAACTAATATTCACTGTTAAAGCCTGTTATATATTCTGACGCTTTGGAGCATACGCGCTCTTAAAGCCAAAGCCAACCAGCTAAACAAACAACCTAACTGACCAATAGACAAAGGTCCAATCAAAACTTCGTTTGTATTAATTTTTATGATAGAGAATGTCATCACGAAATTTATGTGTTTTCCGTCAACAAAGACGTTTTTTTGTTCGCCAGACCACTCAGTGATGTTTTTTAGGTTGAGCGCATGATGATCAGATGATGATCGTTCTCTCATCGGCAAGCCTGCTTTAGCAAGTGAATTCTTTGAAATCCTACATTGCTGAAACAGAATGAATTTTGGGTCTATTTGCATTAGATTGTGGGTTCCGAGAAAAAAAAATTTTTATAATCGAGTGAAGTTTCTGATACTTACGAGAATCATCTTCAGATGTGTAAAACTGAGGCTTGTGTCTAAGTTGCGTGCAGTTGGTATGTTTTCACAAGACATCACAAAAGAGGTTTCTTAGGGCCAGACTCAGCATAGTGCTTTTCACGCGCGCTAGTTGGTTAGTATGGAAGTGATTTGCAGTCTTATTTACCACTGGGCAGCCGAAGACCATTTCTCGGGGTATCGACAGATATAAACTAATGTTTTGGTTTCTGTGTGGTATGTAATAAAACAGTTATTTACCACTAATCGCCTCCACTTCAGTGATTAATTGTTCATTCTTTACTTTTCAGTTTTTACGCGAGTCGGCTGGATTCCACCGGAAATTATTTGTAGCTCACCACTATTAACCCATCAGCAAAGACTAGTCACCCACAGGAGCCCATTACTCGGAGCGTTCAACTCCCATACTGGGTCTATGTAAGAGCCCATCATGAGCTCTCCGGCTAATTTCTAGTTTTGACCAACAACCCACCAATTTTCCACGCTCTCCTATACTCAAATGTCTTAAAACTAAGCGCTCTTGTTCTTGTTCTAAACAAACATAGTTATTTTCTCTTGAAATAGACACATATATTTTCACTTAAGCGCACTGAACGAGGAGTGGTCACGTGTTTTTAACCAAGGAGGCAGGAAGGCAAGGACGAGGAAGACGTCGATTACAAAAATGAATTGCTATTCTGAGTTGGAATTTTGCAAATGGCTGGATGTGTTCACCGTCTCATAAGGTACCACACCTAAATCTCAGTATCTCAGCGTTAAATTCCAAATGAAAACTTTTGGGTGGCCTTTTCAGACTACGCAAATTTCTGTGATTTCACGTTGTTGCTTTTGCATATGACGGCTGAGTAATGTTCAAAGTATTAGAATGCACGTGCTTAGTTAATGTACTTCCCTTTAGATCGTCCTCGTCACCGTCACCATCGTGGTTTTAGGGTCCTTAGTAATTACAAACGAAATGCTTGGGAGCCTCTCTGGAAGAGCGTGAAGCCCATTTCTAAAAAATTCTTCTATGTAAAGCTTCCGTTCTTTAAATTTAACATTGGTGGGTAGAAAATAATTCTGTTCGAACACGTTTACAAAAGAAGAAAATTATTGATTAAAAATTCAGTACCTTGGTCTACCGTGTAAAATCACGAAGCAGTCTACGTACCGTACTCTGAAACTCCTGCACAAAATGAACCCCAATTCATTACTAAGGCTTCAAAACTAAGGCGAGGAGTCGGTATGTGGCATTCTTTCGATTCTTGTAATATGTTCAATAATTTTTTTACTAGGAGCCGTCATTTTTGTGAATGGTTAGCAATTACTTCGAAGCTCCAATGACGTTTTGATAGGCAGAGTGATGATATTTCAAGTGGGAAACTAAGAAATCACATTTCAGAATTAATTTAGCACAATGGGATCATGCAATTCTACAAAAAATGGGGTGGAAAATGAGTATGAGTATGGACATGATCATTTGGTGATGCTGGGCAAACAGATGCTTCACAACCTTATGGTTCCAATGGTCTTGTTACTGAGACATCAACTTGTATGGAAACATCACAACAAGGATGAAACTGCCCAACTGCTCAACGAACATAGAGCACTGATCAGAATGATTCCATGGCAAACTCTGAAGAATTCTTAAGAAACTCGTATGAACAAATCATTCAAAAGCTCCAAAGCTCGAGAGACCTAATTTGGCCTAAGGTGTAATCAAGTTCTCGAAAAGGGTTACATCCCTAACCTCTGCTAGAGCTATGCAATCTAATTTGGCGAGTGCTCTTTTTACTTTTGGGTCCAGTGAGGTAAAGAAAACAGGAAATGGAAAAAAGATTCGAGTCCAGCCAAACAGAAAAAGAAAGTGTGGTAGTGGAAGCCAGGCTGTATCAAAAGGGCGACCAGTACAACTTCAAGAACCCACCTCCAAAGGAAAGTGAAGCCATGACTTGGCTAAAGCAGTGCAAACGAACACTAAAAGTAATAAAAAGTCTGGGTCCCATGCTATGAAACCCAAGACAAAGCATATACAATGGAAAAAAAGGAAAACAAGAAATCTTAGTGAGTAAACAATGGTTTTTCATAATGCCTTTTCATAATGTAAATTACCTGGATCCCCAAACCCTCTCCCTGGATCTGCCTCTGACTTGGAAGAACAAGGTTAAAAAGATTCAGGTTTTGACATTGTAAATAAGTTTTGAGTTATTCTGTCCTGTTAAAATCTAACACAATATTGTGATTATCTAAAATTTGGTTTTAACAGTAACATTATGTGTCTGGATTTATGGATCTTTCTTTGGGTTCAGATAATTTGTTTGATGCCATACTATATGTTACACTAGCCAATCTCAAATACCTATAATTTTGTTATATTTTTTGTTCAAGTGAAAACCTGTGGGTATTAATGTTTGTTTGCTGATATTCTGATCGAAGAATAAACAATGTTCAGCCATTGATTCACATGGGGCTTAGGGTTAACTATTGACTATAACCAACTGATTATGCAATGTGTGATTCCAGGGAAGAACCATACCTCCCACTAGAAGGATGTTGAGATTTGACTTTCCCACCGTTCTGCAATTTCTGTATAGTTTAAATGAAAAATCCTGGCCACATTGAACCCCATCACACCCCCCCCCCCCACCCAACCCTTTCCGTGAGGGGGTATGGTTATGACCAAAATTAATTTCAGAAATTGAAATTAAAAATTGAAAAAATAATTATGTATTACACATTGGTCATAAAGAAATATCAAATCATCTTGGTTAAAAATAGCGAGTAGCAAAACTGTTGGTGTTTTAATAATGATGGCATGAATTCTCTAACAGCTTTGCTTTTATCAGCTTTATATTCCTAGGCTATTTTTAACTAAAATGTGTGGCAAATCGGTACACTTATACTGACTATCCCTTAAGGATATTCTAGAGTGTTGCCTGAAAAAAAAAAAAATTCTGAACAACATTAGAAAATGGACATTCATCTTGATTCAAAACATAAGTTCATAACCTAAAAATACTACTTGGAAAGTCGGGCAAAAAAGTTTACACTCTGAGTCCCTTTACAAAGTTAGCCACATAACCCACATGGCAATTATTTTTGTCTTTATCCGCTGTTCAAATAAACGACTTTCATAGATTCACAGTGAGTCGTTTATTCACTTCTTCACGGGTTTATCTGGAAGCAACATTAGCAATAGCTCCCATTTAGCTTGTTAGCTCAGTTGGTAGAGCGCAGCACCGGTATCGCAGAGGTCACGGGTTCAAATCCCGTACAGCCCTGATTTTTTTTTTCGGCATTATTTTCACCGCTTCTCAATTAGTGTTTATTACTGCGAAGCTCGCTTTCATATTCACATATTTCTGTAATGAAACCCATTGATCATGAAATGGAGCAGGGTACTGATAAACATTCTCAATGTTCGAAGTTCATTCCCAACCTTTCGTCTGTCTATCGGCAATTTCTTTCACATATTGCCAACCACTTGGAAACCGGCCCGATACCTGCCTCCTTCCAAGTTGTTCCCTGACTTCTGGCTGTGGAATGATACAAAAAACGAGGAAACAATAACATATGAGACTGCTCAAACAAGCGCTTTATCCTGGCTAAAAATGCTGGAATATTTTGGGAAATACAAAACAAACTCACCGCTACTGACTGGAAAAAGAAGTTCCACCCCGTTGGCTTTTTTATTGATTTTGGTTTTGTGTCAGCACTAGAAGAATGGGCTGGTTCTGGTTCAGCTGGCTTACCTCTCACGCACGTGGATTGTTCCACCATCTTGTAAACAACACTGACACCCCGAAAGTGACGTGCGAGCGTAAGAAAATCACGAGCGAACCACGAACGAGCTTTTCACGAAGGCTGTCGTCTGTTCGGCTACTTTTCGATATGGCATCGACCGTTTTAAATGGCAGCGACCGTTCTGAGAAATGGCATCGACCGTTTACGAAATGGAAATTGGTTCCGACCCTTATTCTCAAAGCGGTCTGTCTCACCGCCGTTACATAACTGTACTCGAAGCTTTAAAGGCCCATTTTCACCCTCGATGCAACGCGCGCCTCGACCTAATTTCCTGTAACACGAAATTCCCAGATAATTTAAAACTTTCTAAAATCGTCTTTCTCAAGAGCCATCATGGACATATAGTCAACTGTTTTACGGTAAATATATTCACCGTTCGTCATTTTACAATTTCCTTACAGTATTTTGAATTTTGTCGGGAAGAATCCGAAGATTAAATGTCACGCTTGGATCTCTTCGTACTCTGTGAACAGAGTCGGCGAAAAGGACAACGTTCAAATTTTTTCACTTTCTAGAAGCGCTTGAGCATTCTAAATAAAGATAAAATATTTTCCAATAGAAATTGGTATTTTTCAAAGAGAAATATGGAAAAATGTCAGACTGCCGGACGTTTAGTTATTCGAAGACCATGTCACACTTGGATCTCTTCGTACTTTGTGTACAGGGTCGGCGAAACGGAAAACGTTCGAATTTTTTCACTTTCTAGAAGCGCTTGAGGAGAAATAGGCATATTTCAAAGAGAAATATGGGGTTATTTGAGGACCGTGTTCAGCCGTGTCATTGAAAAGTTTCTAAGTGTCAAGCGCTTGGATTGCTTCGTACTCTTCATTCAGGGTTACCGAGAAACATCAAGTTCGAAATTTTAGGCTGCCTGGAAGCGCTTGAGGATTGTAAATAAAGGTAGAACATTTTCGTATAAATATTTTTTTTGATTTCGAAGAGAAATATGGAAAAATATCGGACTGCCGGACGTTTAATTATTATAAGACTGTGTCCGGCTGCCGGATGTTTAGTCACTTCATTGCAGAAACGTCAGCGACATTGACAGTTTGCGTTACAATTCTTATTTGCTGCTTTGCATGGACAACAACCTCGACCACTCTTTCGAGCGCAAGCTCCTCTCCACGGGCAGGAAACTTCAATTGACCCTTGGTCCTATTTAACAAGGATAGCAAACTTCAATGTTCAATGAAAAAATTGATATATGAATGAAAACGTGGTGGATCGGCGTTTTCACCTTCCTCGGAATGCTCGCAAGTATTTTCGTGTTCCTCTCTAGCAACAACCGATCCATAGCGTTTACTGCCTCGGAATCTACTAAATCAATATGGAATCAGCTGATTCCATACCGGAACTTTTAAACAGAATTATTTTGACAAGCTCACCAAAATCATCGAAGAAAACGCAGAACTATTTGAGACAACGTGACAAAGTAAAAATAACTGACCAATCAAAGGCTCTATTTGAACAAAAGCGGTGGTTCAAAACAAAAAAAACCGACCGCGTTGCATCAAGGTTGGAAATGGGCCTCTCATTCAAATGGAAATATATCTATCACTGTTGATCACATTTCAATATTTTGATGACAGTTTTCTTCAAGGGTGATCTACTATGCAAATTATGCAAATCTAACGATCAATTGAGGCTCTGGCCGTATGACAAGCAGTATTTTGAATATCATAACAAATCAATGTCGCAGCATGTTGCTCTTTTAGTGATTATTCACTCTAAGGATCAGGGAAAAGCTTTTGTGGCAAAATTTTAGAGCATCGGGGCACTGTCAAACAAGAATTTCGATTGTGGCTAATGACTATGGACGATCACAATAACCTTCAAGCGAGTAAAGAAACACCGGCTTCAGACACAAAGTCAAGGTGGCTAAATACTTTCTGTTTCTACATCTTCGGTTTTTTCGCCTTCTTCAACGTAGAAATGTTCGTCATAGGAGCGCAGGATATCCTGAGCGGCAGGAACGTTCCGACCGCTATTTTGATCACTTGTTTTGAGGGTCCTTTAGTGATGGCCAAACTAGTCATTCCTTGGTTTCAGCAGAAGATTCCCTACGTGGTGAAGATGTTCTTTATCGCATCCTTTATGATTCTTGGATTGTCTTTAGTCGTTTTCGCAAATGACTTTAAAGTAAAGATTTTAGGAGTTGGGCTAAACGCCATGGCTGCTGGTGCTACTGAAACCACTTCTCTTGCGCTGGCTTCGTTTTATCCAAAGTTATGCATCAGCGCGTTCGTCGCTGGCACTGGAACGGGTTGTCTGATTGCTGCTCTATACTACACAGGTAACTGTATCTAATTGTTCAGAGCTTTACTTAATTCAACGTGGGCCTCTGTTTCTTTTAATACAGAGTGTGTTTAATTTAATTTAATCCCTAATAGAAAATAGCAAAAGGGGAAATAATGAGTGAATCATCATGAAACAAATAGCGAATGTTGAAGTTTGCTTTAAGGGAGCAAACCGTGAGCGCTTGGAAGAGAAAGTCAAGAGAGTGCAAGGTCCCGGTAACTTTACAACAGGAACATTTAATAACTGGGAATCTACTAGGTAGAGTCTAGTCTGAGTCACGAAGGGATTTGAAGTTTCATGACGCCGTTGGTGCGCTGCGTCATTACAATATGGAGAAATAGCTTGATCATTTGCATCTCAGACGGAATGCTGATTTTCCCCCTTTGTGTGCGTTTCTACGAGGAAACAGTCAAGCATTTCTGTCGCTGGTCATTATCTCGATTTAAAAATAAATCAGGCAAAATTTAGACGGAGAATATCAGCCGCATGTGTTTTCAATATGAAAACGTCTTTTCAAAGTTACCCCGTCGTACAAATTGTATAGAAGGGACCCTTGGAGAAAATGAGGAAATGTTCGCAAGTAATTTGCCTATAAATCCTATCGTCATCATCTTAATGCAATTCTGAACTACCAGCTAAGAGCAACAATGCTCAATATGTACAGTTGAAAGAGAAAAATTACCCTTTTTTTTTCTTTTCATCAGCTCTCATGACATGGACTTGCTTATCTCCTAAGACCACCATGATGATAACAGTTCCCCTTCCTTTGGCAGTTTTGGTGTCTTACGCATTGCTGAACAAAGACTTTCTCCCAAACAGCTCACAAAGCAGCCCCAAGGAGCTCAAACGCGTTAAGTACTCAATTGTGGGATCCACTTCTGACACCATGGATCAGGATGCGCCATCTCGCCAAAAACTAACATGTGGCGAAATGCTCAACATTGCATGGAAAATGAGTGCAGTCAATATTTCTCTATTGTTGAGCTTTTCTTCTGAGTATATATCTGCTGTATCCGTACTTACGACGATTTCTTTCCCCGATTCACAATTTCTCCCTCGCGATCACTTCCTTATTTATCTGTTGTCGTACTTTATCGGTAGATTTGTCGGTCGAAGCTACTTGCTTTTATTTTCTTGGCTGCCTTCTAATATTACGAAATTTCTTCAGTGCAATAGAATCTGGATTTTCACAGTGCTGCAGATGGCACAACTGACTTTCTTGGTATTGAACTCGTTGTACCATTTCGTCCCATACATCTGGATAATAATCTGTGTTTGTTCAACTCTTGGTCTAATCGGCGGAATGATATGCGTGAACGCACCCCATGCAGTTGCGCAGCACGTTAAATCCGAGGAGAAAGAGTTTGCTTTAGGACTGGTGTCACTTGGTTCATCCATGGGTGTATTAGTGGGTGCCCTGATTGGGCTGGCTGTGGAATCGAGTCTTAGAAAGCATTGTGTCGAGCATTACCCAGACACCAAAGAGTTCTGCTTCACAAGATATCAAAACACCACTGGCTGGGAAACTAATATTCACTGTTAAAGCCTGTTATATATTCTGACGCTTTGGTGCTTAAAGTCAAAAACCAACCAAGCAAACAAAAAACCTAACTGACCAATAGACAAAGGTCCAATCAAAACCTTCGTTTGCATTAATTTTTATAGAGAATATCATCACGAAATTTATGTACTTTTCCGTGAACGTATTTTGTTCGCCAGACTAAAAATACTTTGTCCGTAAAACTTCCTGAGACCACTCAGTAATGTTTTAGGTCGAGCGCATGATGATCAGATGAGGATCGTTCTCTCTCAGTAGCAAGCCTGCTTTAGCAAGTGACCTCTTTTGAAGTTCTACGCTGCTGGAACAGTGACCAAAATTTTGGGTCTATTTGCTTTAGATTGTGGGTTCCGAGAAAAAAAAAAATTTATAATAGAGTGAAGTTTCTGATACTTACGAGAATCATCTTCAAATGTTTCAAAGACTCGTGTCTAAGTTGCGTGCAGTATGTATGTCTTCGTAAGACGCCGCAAAAAGGGTTGCTTAAGGCCAGACTCGTAAAATAGAAAAAAAAAATTAAATTCAAGTGGCCTATACCACACAGGTCTATAGTCCTTTTCACGCGCGCTGGTTGGTTAGTTTGGAAGTGATTTGCATTTTATTTATCTTTGAGACAAAGAGGCGCTTCAAGAGTTAAATTCCAGACCATTTCTCGGGGCATCGACAGATGAAAACAATTTTTTTGGTTTCTGTGAGGTATATAATAAAACGGTTATTTGCTTCAGTGTCTTTGAAAGTGGTGGATAGTTATCAGTAATCACCTCTACTTCAGTGAATAATTCTTTCCTCTTCAGTTTTTACGTGAGTCGGCTGGATTCCACCGGAAATTATTTCTAGCTCACCCCTATTAAATCATCAAAGACTTAGTCACCCAAGCATGTGCTCTCCTGCTAATTTCTAAGTTTGGCCGACAACCCACTCATTTTCCACGCTCTCCTGCACTCAAACGAAACTGAGCGCTGTTTGTTCTTGTTCAAAACAAACAAAGCTACTGTCTCATGAAATGGACACACATATTTCGCATTGAACGAAGAGTAGTCACGTGTTTTTAACTAAGGAGGCAGGAAGACAGGGGTGGTCGATTGCAAAAGTGAATTTCTATTCTGAGTTAGAATTTTGCAGATGGCTGGATGTGTTCACCGTCTCATAAAGTACCCCACCTAAATCTCAGCATACTGTGCGAGAGCAGCGTTGAATTCCAAATGAAAACTTTTGGGTGCCCTCAGTCATACTACGCAAATTTCTGTGATTTCACGCTGTTGCTTTTGCATTTGACGGCTGAGTAATGTACAAAGTATTAGAATGCACGCGCTTAGCTATTGTACTTCCCTTTAGATCGTCTGTTTTACCCTGACGTCATCGTTGCTGTTACCGTCGTGGTTTTAAGGTCCTTAGTAACTACGAACGAAATGCTTAGGAGCTTCTCTGGAAAAGCGTAAAGCCCATTGCACATAATTTCGTCTATGCGAAGCTTCCTTCCTTTAAATCTCCATTCCGACCCTTATATTGGTGCGTAAAAAATACGTTTGCTCGACCACAGGTACAACAGAAGAAAATTATTGACTGAAAATTCAATAAATTTGTCTACTGTGTAAAACCACGAAGTAGTCCAAGTACTACTCTGAAACTCCTGCGCAATTATAAATGAACCACACTTCATTATAAAGGACTAAAAGCCTTAAAACTTAGGCAAGGAGTCAGTATGTGGCATTCTTTCGATTCTTTTGTGTAATATGTTCATTATTTTTTTTACCTTCGAGGGCCGTCAGTCTTGTGAATGGTTAGCAACTACTTAGAAGCTACAACGACGTTTTGATAAGCAGAGTGATGACATTTCGAGTGGAAAACCAAGAAATCACCTATCACAGGAGCCCAATGGGCTTCTGCCTATCATAATTGGGATCATGCAATTCTACAAAAAAATGGGGTGGACAACGTGCATTCGTATACCTTGATTAACAGGCTTACTGAAAAATAGCTGAAAAATGGCTGAACTTTTAAAAACTTTCGCTCCAGTAACCCAATTGAAATTTGTGACCTTACCGCGAAGTAAACTATTACAAGGAATATTCTACCATTGCCGAAAGGCGTGCGTGGTTCTTATTTCTCTTTGCCACGTTTCTTGCATAATTTTTAATTCATATACATCGCCTACGCTAACTCAGGAAATGTAGATTTGCCTGTTAAGTTCCTTCAGTTTTTGTTCTTTTTTCTCTGTGTCAATTTTTTTTTGGCATTTTTCTATGACAACATTGCCTAGAAGGTCTTACGAGGTGTGTGTTTATCAAATGAAACAAGTTAACATATAAAGAAGTATGAAACAAAAGAAATTGGTACAAAAGAATGTTTCTTCATCTCTGCTAGTTTCCGATTTGGTGGACCGTTGTAAAGTTGAAAGTAATGCAATGGATCTTTCGTTGTTCTATCTAACAGACTTAAGTTTGTTTACCTAATTAGCTCTTAAAAACCTTTCAAATAATTATTCAGCTATTGTCAGACGCTTTTAAGATAAGTCACATAGCATTGCCGCCTTCGGATTCTTTAAATTCATCTGAAAGCTGGAGAAAAAGGAACACAGCGTGTTGCGCTAATTATTTGATATGCAGTGATAACCAGTTTTCTAAGGTGAGCTTAAGCCAAAAATTAATCCATCTTATGTCAGAGCTCTAAAATGCAATCAACTGCAATGGTTCTGCTGAATTGGTAGCTTTGCTTAAATTCCGAGAGAGTTTTCAAATCAAATTGGAGTCAAAGAATAGCTACTGAGGAGTACGAACATGGTAACATTCGGGGTTGCCACGAATCAACAGAAAACTGCAGGAATCAGTATTCTAACCGGAAGTCAATTTACACCTGACTTAAAACATTTTCTGTTTTGATAATATTTCATTTGTTTTAAGGAAGGAGGTTTCTTGCTGTTTCGGATAATGAGTGATCTTATCTACGTTATTAGATGTAACTTAAAATAGTTTTTGATTCAATATAATGGCGAGGTGAAACTTTTCAAGATTAATTAAGGAATATTAAGATATTTATCAACATTGCACGCTGTGGTTAAACAATATCTGGCACTGATCAGTGTAAACAAAGGTTGATCGCTGACGGATAAACCTTAAATGTTTTCGTCGTTGATTTGAGGAGTGATTGGTGGGCAGAACGTCTCTTTCATAGGTAAATATAGGTTATTAGACCCGTAGAAGAACGGTTCTTGGATGATTAACACTTAAGGGCTACCGACAATCTCCTGAGACGTTTTATTGCAACTGCTAATGTACTTTGAACGCAGGTAGGTAAGAATAATCCTATCTGAAAATGTTATACTCAACTTAAGCAACTGAGAGTAAGTTTTTAGGGAGAAACTTTGGTTCTTTTCGACTTAAACACTGCTCAAAGGAAAACAAAAGGAAGATTTTGTGTTGTGCTTCGGATTATAATATCGTATTAATATGGTAAACTCCGGACGAATTTTAGCATGACTTTTCCATTTTGATTCTGTCGACGGTTTGTTTCACATTGTCCATAGTAATTAGTTGCACTAAATGCCTATCGGTTATATTGTGGCTCATGTAGACGTTATGTAGTTTTTTCTCTTGTAAGCAATAGATTGAGCTAACGATATATAACCGACGAAGATTGCTTTTAACACTCATGAGTCTCTTTCATACCTTTCAACTTTACTTGAAAGGGCTGTTAGTGATGGCAGTCAGTCCTCATGGCTCAAACCACTAATGGTTGCTAGAGTCAACGACCACCATCTCTTATGGTCGAAGTGTTTTTCACTTAAATGATAAGAGGTCTTTTCCGATGAGATGAAGCATTCGCTCGCTTTAATACTGCCCGGAATAATGAAAATATTAGCCATCAAGTCTTCTCACCGTCATGCCTGAATATCAAAACGTAGTTCCATGACACTCTTCAAGCAGCATGTAAAGATGAATTATAATAATTTATTTAAGTGGCTATTCCTTAAAACGAGAGCCTCTCAACAATCCCATTACAATGGGTTATGGAAACCAAGTTTACATTGTGCATCGTCATCCATTTATTTAGACTCTGTGCGATACCAAACAAAATTTAATTCAAGGTCTAAGTTCATTCTTGCCGCTGCCTGCTATCACGAGTTTGTTGTACACAAAGTTTAATTTTTCATGGATTTGGTTGTCATTTACCGGCTCAAAACTTTATTAATTTTTTCACGAGTATCTAGAATTTACTGAAAAGAGCTAAAATAACTGTTACATTTTCGTACATTGACACCTCGCCTCTCCCCAAGAGTATGGAAACCTGTCGGTGCACAGTTTACAGGAAATGAGTTTAATTTTTAGATATGCACCTTTGAATATGTTCAAATCCTGAGGAGAGCTTCGCTTAGGCGAGTACACAACTCCAATAACTGTGAGACAAAAAGGTATTAGTTAAAGTTTTATTATCAACGTTTAATCTGGAAACTTGTAAAAGTATTTCGGCGTTTTCAGGACAGATTTGTACTCTATACTGTAACCCACGCAAGGCCGAATAAAAGGTGTCTCCGGAAACTAACCCACTTCGCTTTTATCTTGGTCAAAATATCTCCAGTGTGATCCGATAAACAATGAAATATTTGCTGTTCGCACTCGTACGTTTGATTATAAACCCTTCCTACGTCTTTCACCCTGCTGCGACTAATAATTGATGCGGAATAAGACCTCCCCAAATGTAGACTTTGAACGTAACTTTTAAATGCATCGGGCAACGATATAAATTCAGAACTAAACAGTCTCTCGTACCGAGCAGGCTTTCATATTTTTGTTTTTTGACTGACAAAAGTTGGAACCGTTTTAATCCCGTTTTCAATGGCTTGACAAGAGCGAATATTCGACCACTGAGGTAAGCGATTGAACGCAGTTATATTCATGTTAGGCCTCAACAACAATATTCTCGAAGCGTGCCCAAGAGTAATCATTTAAAAGATTTTTGCTTCATCCTTTAAGCTTGTTTTGTCGAGAGCCTAAAAAGGCATGCGCTTATTTGACTTTGCATGAATAATTAGCCAGTAAATTAAAACGTGATAGATCTTCGCAGACGTGATTAAGTCAATGCCTCTGAACACAATAGGAACAAAAGCATAATTTAATTTCAAAGAACGGCGAGTTAATTCAGAAATAAATATTTTCCCTGTGAAAATCTCTAAAAGAGGTGACGTTCTATTTGCGGTATGTCGCGCAACGATGTCGGACCTTTCACAAATCAATTGTTCTTCACTAGGCTTTAATCACGAAGCAAGAATCAAAATGTCGGAGCTCTCTTGCTATGAACTCAGAGTCGTTGAAAACATCATTAAATGATGTTAGTTTTCAAGCAACCTCAACATTCATGCTGTTCGAATTACATCAGTTCTCAGCCGGGGTTTATGGTTTAATTGCCAACACTGTTTCAACACTCACACTGAAGATGTTTGGTTATTCGAAGAGAAAGGAAAGTTATGCTCCTTAACCATTAATCGAAGTTTCTCACGGTTAAGAGCTTTAACAAGATTATTTTGAATTGGATAGAATTAAATAGTCAAAGATGTCTAAAATGGTGACATTTCGTCCGGAGCGAAAGTACTTCTCAGTTTTTACTACGGTCTAATGATAACCTGATTTACCAGGAACTAATTAGTAAAATAACTATTTGAAATGATATGCGTGGCTTGCGAAAGGCTGCCAATATTTGCACTCCTACTGTTGTTGTGAGAAGTGTACACGGGACTCAAGGTCACAAAATCTGGGAAAAATATTGACTAGATCGTACGGGTTAGGCCCTCCGTGGTTGCGGGATTATTCCGAGCATTTGGCATTAATACAAGTTAATGATTACGCATTACAACAAGTGATCACGAATGAAGATCAAGAATAAAGAGGAGTACATCGGTGAGAAGACTTGAATAGGGGATTTCTTTTCATCAAAAGACGCGACTGCCAGACCCTATTTTCATACAATATTTTATAGAATCGGGAGTCTCTAACTCCTATTATGCAATACACAATAAAAGTTAACTGTTAGCGTAGTTAACGACATGGTAGAAAAATTCAGCCTAGACTTTTAAAGGATCGTCACGTATAATACTCATTAATCTTCGTTATGCCCCTGACATGCTGTTTTGGTCCCCGCAGCGTGAGAAGACAATTTTTTTTGTAACGCTTAATTCTTTAAGGATACCTGATGACCTTGTTCAGTATACTGAAATATGTCATGCAGTTACGAAACACTTCATATCGGAAGGTTATTAAATCTTTCTGAGAATAATCACTGCAAAAAATCTCCGATATTCATAAATTAAGCGGCTGGCGTAAATGATTGCTCGAAAAGCATTATTAGAACATGTGCGGTATTGACCCAATACGATTACATAAGGTAACCTTGTTCTTAAATTTACATTTCAGTTACGATTGGAAAAAGGACGTACAGTCAAGTACCTCGCACAAAGGTAAGTGTTGCCGACCAGTTTTCCTAACAAATTGATTCCTTCTATAGTTTGCTTCAGGTTGTCTGTCTCTTTTGCCTTAAGGCTGGTATTGATGACCCAACAATACCAGCGAAAGCGAGTTCTCTGAATACATGAAAGTTGTTGTAGTGTTGCACTTTTGGAATTATAAACAACGCCAACACTTCGGCCTAACATGCATGTTGCGGAATTTTTTTTATTGGTTGGGCCGTGCTACGGGAACTCGAATTGCCAAACGAAACGAAAAACATTTCGAGATAACGGTCAAAATTCGAGGAAGCTGATTCAATGCGTAAAAAAAGCGCTCAGTAGGAAATTTTCGTAAGTTCGAGTTAGGGGGATGAATCAGCTCGGTGATTTCGAGTGGGCTATGTCCTACTGTATGATGGCAAGCTGCCTAATTTACTTCGTATTCGTGTGAAATCGTTTGAAAGCAGAGTTTTTTACAAAACGATTCGAGATAAGCGGCTTTAGATTGACTTGTCAACATGCAAAAGGGGTAACAGAAACTGCATTTCTTTTCCGATTAGTTTAATCATCGCAAAGAGAAGAAGAAAAGCTCTCGTAAGGATTAGCTCCTTGGTGCTAAACGTTATTTTATCACTGAAATTTGTTGTTTGCATGATATTGAATTTTTTTCCAATGGAATGGATTTACCTTGGGTTAAAAAAACACTTAACGATTGAATCAAAGGACAATTGCAAGAGGTCATTCAACAGTGTTTGTTTGCAGCCTCGATGTGAGATAATTTATAGTCACACAGAGTTTGACTGTCTATAATTTGGGTGTTTACTTTGAACCTTCGAGGACCGCCTTGTTTGTGGGTTTTGAACGAGCAATAACTGCGCCTCTAAAATCTGCAACTAATCCAGTGAAAGGTCTCGACTATTCTTAATATCAGCAAGTTCGAATCTGACAAAAAAGCTAACTAATTATTTTTAGTCGAATTGATGTAATATTAAATTTTGATTCAAGAGGAAAAGGTAACAGAAATTTGTGGTCTAATTATTTTGAGTCCTCCGTGTCATGACCTCTCCCTTTAACTGCGACACTAACTCTGTAATTAACCACCAAAACGCCGTCAAACTGGCGATTCCAAGTAACGCTAGAGGTGTTTTTTGGTTTCTATTCAATATAAACAACTCCTTCGATTCTACATGAGGTGTTCTGAAGCGAAGAGACGTTATTGTTTTAACATTCCGTTATGTAAAACAAGAGGGCAGCCTTTGAATAAAACGGAAAGCAATTAATATCTAAGTATGAAGCGTAAATGCCGCCAGCTTGAATGAGCCAAAAAAATAAAACAAAAATAAATTTTAAAAAAAGACCGAAAGCGTGTACGAGTTATTAAACTTAGCGTGAGAAACATATTTGAACGTTGGCCGAGGTTCTTTCGAAGTCTAAGTCCTTAAAAAATCAAAAGCATGGACGCATATTTTCTGATAACACCGGCTTTTAAATCACTGAAAAATTTGAACGGTGGTTATTGAATGTTTTCCTTTAAGAATGTGGATTTTTTTTCTCTCTCTCAATAAATTATTTTCTACCAGGTGGAAGATACGAAGGGAAACTGATTTGACGCAATCTGTAAATAAGGTTTCAAGTAGTTCCCTGTGAAAACAATTTAAAACAAAGCTCACTTCTTCTCCTAATTAGGTTGTTAAAATAATAATTCAAGGTACTATTTCGGTAAATTTCCTTTCATGACTGGCCAAACAAGAAGTTCACGTAAAAAATTTACTAATTTTATTGTCTTAACAAATGATCGTTGATAAGCAAAAATTAATTGAATTTTTTCGATAAGCACATTATAATTTTAAATTCTGCTGTGCTATGTATACGAAAAGTTCAACTGAGCATTCTTAAGAGAGATTTTGCGATTAAATTTCATGTACAAAGACTGGAAGCTTCCTTGTTCACATTAACTTTTGTGATTTTCGCGCGTAATTTGATACGTGGGAAGAATAGGGCGTGTGAAATTTGCCCACGCCAAATTAATTCAATACCTCACGAAACAAAGAGATTGCTACATAAATACTCTGAGTTCAATCCTTGTGCAGAATTTATCAGTATTACGACTGTATGTGCCATACTTCAGGAAGTTTTTCTGCTCTTAAAATCAGCTGTTAGGTTCAGTTTAAAATTAGCTAGGTATATTTATAAATTTTTGGATTTGAGACAAGTACCCTTAGCTCATGCTATCTGGGTGAAAAAAAAAAGATAATGATAAAATAAAATAAACAGTGGAAAAATCGCGAAAGTTTTGCTAAATTTTCTGTAATTTTTCCACATATTGGGAAAATTGATACTTGCAAAATTCAGCTCTCGACTATTCGCCGAAAGTAGCATCAATAGGCTATTTTTTTGCAATTAAGCTTAATAAATTAGTTTGATGTGGTGCTTTTAAGTTGAATAGAAATTTCCGGACCTAAATATAACCATTTAATTGATTTGCTGCACGACATGTTCTAATAAAAGTGGGGCAGAGAATTTTATATATTTTTTTTTATTTTCAAAGGACCGCTGAGAAAAGTTTTTCAAGTTTTTGGTACTTTTTGAAGAGTACAAAATCTAGAATATTTTCAGTCGTAAGAAAAAATTTTCAGATTGCGTGATTTCTTAGAAAACCGAAGCAAAATTTTAATTATCTCTTTGATGAAGGAGGTCATGTACCGACACGTTTATATTTTCTGAGCCCTAGAAAATTGGAAATACGATAAACCATAGAAAACAAAGGTAACATAATTGAGATATTATTGAGGACCTTCCACCTCAATGTTATCTTAAGGCAGAGATTTATCCTAAAGTTGAAGTCTAATGCATCTTGCAGACATTCAAATCTTGTTATCATATTAATAAAAGTATTTTTAATAAAATATTTATGCACAGCGCTCTGGATGAGAGAATGAAAACTAAAGCTAAATAGGACCCTAAAACCCAGACTCAGGACTGTGGATTTTTACCATCCACCCCCACCCCAAGAATAGAAGAAAAGGTGTTCGTTTTGTAAAAGGAACAAATGACAGAACGCAAGAAAACTTCGTTTGCACTGAACTGGACGCGAGTATTTCCGCTTAAATCACAGGGGGATGTAATTTCATCACGTCGGCTCGATAAATACGTGATCGTTCGTGAGCTCTCAATCTTTATCCCATCTTGGGTTAAGAAATTCAAAGTCTTGACACGAGCTTGATTATGAAATCCCTTCGTTCTTTTCCTCTGTAGAAGAAAGCGAAACAACGCAGGATGTTGATTTTGTTTGGGTGGGGGGGAGGAGTTGATGTTGATCTGTGGGATGATTAAATTTGGGGGGGGGGGTGGGGGTGGTGAGGGATGAGATAAGAGTTCGATGGACACCCCAGAGTCCAGTCTAGCTTTTAGCTGTGCTTTCCTAGAATTCTCCGGCCGCAAGAGACAGTATTCGAGAGAAGTCTCAAAGTTTGATTATATGTATTTTACAAGGTCTTAGCACGATTACGATCAAGGGCGATCTAAGATATCGATGATTCAGACTGACAACTTATTGGAAGAAGTACTTCCTGTCATTTTACATATTTCCGTGGTGAAAGATTACATAATTGCGTAATGTATGCCCCAGTTCCCGACAGTGCTGAAGAAAAACTCGAAATGTGTTGGATCACAGTACGTAAACCAACAAAGGAAGACAAGTGCCAACTAATACTGCATTTTTCTTTCTACTTTCGTCAAAAGAACTTTTGAAAAAAATGGTGTGAAGTGCTCAGTATGATTTCACTAACGACACTTAGTAAGTCAAATCACCTACTTACTCTTGGGTGATTTTCACTCTTAGAGAAAACAAGCAAAAACAAAAGGAAAGGGCGGAGAAATGGGAAGGGGATGAAAAGAAAACTGAAGAGTAACTGGATCAAACTCGGTGCTTTTCTTTAATTTTTGAAGATCTAGGTACGAAGGAGTCGTTAGGATTTTAGGAAAGAAGAGGCGAGAAGAGAGAGACAAGAAATAGGAATACACAAAATGAAAAGGAAGAGTGCAAAGGTGGGAGGAGAAAAAAGGAGAGGGGAGGGGAGAGTAAGAACGAAAAGAAGAGAGGAGGTAGGGGGAAAGGAAAGAGGAGGGGAGGGGGGAAGGGAGGGGACAATAAGAAGAGAGTGAGAAAATGGCAAGTGGACTAGCACGTTCTTAGCTCGCAGTTATACAAGCAAGTTGCGTTCTGGGCCCAGTTGCATAAAGGGCGGATAACGCTATCCGACGGATAAATCGCTATCCAGCGGTTAAGTGATAGCAAAACGTATAGCGCCATCCGCCGGATAGAGATTTATCTAATGGATAGCGTTATCCGACCTTCAAACAACGGGGGCCTGATGGTTACTGATATCTCGCGTTGTTAAGCTATGGAAACTCCAGCATTTGTTTTTGCTTCAAAGAATCTTTGCTATCGAGGAATAACAGATTACAAGGCCCTCGTAAGGATAACCTTTAGTCCTGGAATTTCCTAAAGATAAAGACCTAACTTACAGATCGCAATAAGATATTGTCTCGTAATCCTTACTCAACGCCTAATCGGTTCAAGATTTGAGAGCAGAAACCGCAAGCTAAGAAAAAGTAATTTTTGCAAGCACTTTTTGGGATCGTCATCATAACTTGTTTATGAAATCCCTCTTTAATTGCGCACAAGCAAGAAAATATGTTATTTAAAGACATATTTTGCAGCGTATGGCCACGGGCGACAGCGTATGGCCTCGACGCTCAGAAAAGGATCTCATTGCTCGAACATTTTTAGTGAAAAGGCCAATTTATGCAAAACAAAATGATGACCCTCCTTTATCACAAAAGGCAATAATCGCTTTTCTTTCAGTCAGTCAATCGCAAACCGCAAATTTTACCAATAAACGCAACCAAAAGATTAGAAAAAGCATCCACGATCGTTATACAGTTATTCCTGACCAGCAGCAGTGTTCTCTGCTCTAGCTTCTTTTCGGTAAACGAGTGCTACGTTCCAAATTTCTCCTTGATCGTTACCTACGCTATAGTTGCATGTAATGTAGATGAGCGGAATGAGAAAAAATCTTTAAGTGGACTACGTCTTTTAAGAGATAAGATATCCAACATGTAGGACACTCCTAACAGGATAAAGGCTGTATTCCAAAGCCACAGCTTGGAAGATTTGAGTCAAAATATTTTGATTTATGTCTCTGTGATGAATGAAGCACTTTCCATTTTAAGGAAAAAAACAAAATATCAGTTAAGTGAGATAAAAAATAAAAAAAAAAATAGTTGCAAAGCGTTTACAAACAGCACAAGGTGAAATTAAACATGGAATTTTTTGGCGTTCTCTCGTGCAGTGTGCAGCTCGGCGGAGCTTTTATCATTTAAAAAAGCAATGCCTTCCTCTTACTAAAAGCAAAATTCACATTTTTCTCTCTCGAACAAAGAATACTTTCATTTCAGCGGTCTCTAAAAGGTTCTCGGGCTTATCCGGTCATGTGACGCACCTGTAAACCAATCCCGTGCAAGCGAAAATTTCTGATGTATATCGGTGACATGAGTGTGCTCAGTATATTCCGAGCTTCATGTGTTTTCATTTCGTTGTTTCTTTTTGCTTTTGATTTGCCCAGTTTTGACCTTAAAATCTCCTAACGGCCCATATCACTATCCCATCAAAGTAGACTCGTATAATTTTGCTGGTCAGAAGGTTTTCTCGTGTAGCAGATTTATTGGTAAATCTTGTTACAATAGGCCTTTTGATTTGCTGAGTGCGCTTAGATTATTCAAAGTTCAGGCAAACCTGCCAAAACAATATCAATTCTCCTAATGGAGTTTAACCTTTAGTTCGGCTTGTAGGCGCCTTTTATCTGGTGAATAGCTTATTCATTCGTTTGCCAAGTCACTTGAGACAGATTGCTGCGTGGGATGAGAATTTTGAAACATTTTGGCACACTTCAAAACGAAAAAAAATTCACACATTAACATTTTTGAGATTTTTAGTTATTTTGGAAGGAAAAATAACTTATTGTTCACTTCCGGAGTTCTGAGTTTAACTTATCTGGGATATTTCTAAAAAAAGTCACTTGAAACTTTCTAGCTTCATCTACGAGAGGTTAGCACCCATAATTACTCATGTTATTTTTGCTTTATCTTTCTGATTGAGTGGGCTCTTGAGGCTTTAAAGAAACCTTCGTGAAACTATCTCACAGATGCACTTTTTTTAAAAAAAAAAAAAAACCGGAATTTGATAATATGATTTCTGTTAATGACCTTCCAGATAATGGACGTAAATGAATGTACCGCATTTAGTTTCTTATCTGTAAATCATGCTTGATACTTTAATTAACCGCGCAAATAATTACTTCCTTTGGCCTTCATCACTTTTTCTTTATTGCTAACCTTTGTTTCAGCTAACGTGTAATTGCAGGTAAGACAAGTGGAATTTAGCTGATTACGCCGATTGACTCCAATTTGCACAGTGAGTTTAAATTAATCTAAATTGAATTGTTAAAGGTTTCACCACCTTCATAAAATCAATTTAACTTCGGAACAAATGCGGCCATTTTAGAGCTCTTTGATTTTATATTATTCCTTTTTCTATTACACATCTTTTGAGCAAATTCACATTGGATGCCGTGCCAGCAAATTTTGAAGCCTCTGGATTCTGCTACATCTATACTTTCAAGCCCTTCCACGATGGAATTCCCAATTCATGATAATTTTTTCTGTTCAACCGAATTTTCATGCCCTCCTTTTTAGCTAGGAGTGGTTAAGAGAGATTTCTTGTTTGAAATACTGGTTAAATACAGTTTTTCTTAATCACCTATTTTTCCTGTGCGCAGTTTTTGGATCACCCATGAGAACCGAGGTTCGTCATCCCTTACTACCACACGTTAATAAAGAAGATGTTTAAAGATACTTTACTAATTTTCCAGCATACTTTGAAGCTGTTAAATCTAGATTTTATTCATCATCAACTAATTCGGGTCTAAAGTGACAACTGATGATAGATAGATTATTATGTCATGTTTTTTTAGATTACGAAAGCAAAGCAGATGTTTCCAAACCAAGCTGTGTTCCAAAAATTTCACAAAGCACCCATTAAACTCGAGATGTCTATAATAGAATTAGATCAAACAATTTTCCATTTTCCCACAAAATAGATGGTTTTGTGCGGCTGGTGCCGTTCTGACTTCAACTAATGGACTGACTGAATTAGCTTTTTACATTTGAGATGATGTTAGAAATTCTTCTGAGGCATGGATAAGCAAAGAGAGAAACTTGACTTCCGTAAGGATGCTTTCATTTCACTTTCACCTCGATTTTCCAACAACTGAGGAACAGAAAACTCTTCTGCAGTTTTTATGCTACTTTCGTGCATACTTTATAATCAGCAATGTCGAAAGATTTGCCCATTAGGGGTAGACTAATAAAAAATGAAGTTTTGTTGAGTAATCTAGACTTTGAAGGTGTACATGCAGGTATTTCATTTCAGACATGATATACGCACATAGTACTGACATCCTGTTTAACTCCTTTATTTGACATCCGCCAGTTTCCTAATCCACCTAAATTTGATTACCACGTAAAGCTACTAGAAGTCTACTATCAGCTTTCAAGTTCATGGATCGTTAAATCATATGACATCTATTAGTTTGGTCTGAGTTGGAAAGGGTATGGAGATTTAGGATGCACCTGCTGTTTTTTTGAGAGGAAAATGCACAACCCCCTCCTCCCACCCCTTTAATTTCAATTAAACTTTACAAACTCAGTAATTTTAAAGTTAGCTAAATAGATAGGAAGCAATGCAAAGGAAAGCTTAAGGCCAGGCTGTTGATACGAATAGTAGATAAACTGACCTTGCAATTACCCACATTTCTCTCAGTGAAGGTCAACGGGTCGAGAAATATCTGGCATAAACAGATCATCACACTATATCATACTTTGTCCACGAGTGGTAGATATATGATATCAGACCTGAATAAATGACAAAGTTTGTGCTACCATGTGGGTTATTCGTGCACGAAAAATACCCTTGGCACTGTATTTTGTGCGTTTGAAGAGCGCGGGGTTGTCTCTTTGCGGTTCTTTTAGAAACGAGTATTTAATTCGCAAAAAACTTGTCAAGAAGGTAAGAACTAATTTCAAGTTGCATTCCCTCTTAAATCAACTTTTGGAATCGATGATTTGAATCAAAAATTGGCGAATTTTATTTATTGTTGATTTTTTTTCTTGCTGCCTGAAACATTTTGATCCATTCGTCCTTCAGTTGCAAAATTTTCCATGGAATCAAAAGTTATTTGATCAATTCTTACTAGGGCTTCAAATTGCCAAATGGCTAATAACACAGTTTTCAACTGTTACGACAAATTAATGTTCTATCAAGGAGCGGTTTCAGAGAGATAGCACTGAGTTGACATCTAGTTCTTGATTTTAGGCTTGCTAGGGAGGCAGTCGTCTTTTGAGCCAAAACGCTTGCTATTGGCGAGTGCTATTGGTGATGGAATATAGCTACTGTTCGTCATTCCTACTCAGTTCTAAGCTAAATGAAATGATGAAAAACATTGCGATGTGTTTATTATCAGGTGTCAGGTATAGTTGCAAAAGTCGCGAATTTAGAGAGGATAAATTCATTGCGATCTCTACTGGTCCATATTCAGTCAGAGAAAAAAATCCTTTAAGGTGTGTTAAACGACTAGTTTATTCATTTATTTTCTTGAGTTTAAAAGGACAATTTAGAAACAGCGACGGTGGATATATCCTGTAGAAATTTTGTATACTGGAATGCGAGAATGTTTAGCTATCTTATTAAGCTAGACCTCTTGAGTCACAAGAATGTCTAAATATTCTGGTAATATCTGAGTATTCAAGGGTTGAGGACGGCCATTGGTCAGTGTGTACTTGTGCTTAGCTGTTTACACCTTAATCTACTTGATCGAAACTGGAGGCGTTCTCCACTCTAAATGGATCGACTCAAAAACTGAGCATGCAAACACTTCGAGGGAGATAAATTATTGTCAACTGAAATGAGAGATTGCTACGATATCACAGCAACTCGTGTACACAAACTTTACCTAAACTCTCTACTTTCTTGCAAAAAGTATTCAAGAGTTTTTCCAATGTGCTGTCCAAAGCGAAAAAAAGTCTTAAATTCTCATATTTCTCACTCATTTAAACATGATTATGGCTTCAAGAGCTTACATACGTGCGAAAATGTATGTCGAGGTTACAGAGTGATCGACAGTATTGCTGCGAATATCAAGCTGTAAACGTATAGCACTTTTACATGGTATACTATATTTACTACAGGGTATATTGTTCATTGTACTATAAACTGTTCGAGGGTAACAATATCCGTGTGAGTTATCGGCTTTTCGACAGGAGGCGCGGGTTTCCTTGTTAATTTATTGAATCGTAATACAGCTCTAAGACTTTTCATTCTGCATTTGAAACCCACGTTTATCAGAGCTCCTTTAAAATTTTCGTGACCAAGGGAGCCACAATGTTGCCAAATTTCAGAGCTCTCAGTTTGGAAACATTGTCTTGGGGTAATTTAAAAGATTCCGGCTTCAAAGTTTTCTTTGAATAATCAATGATTTTCTGTAAAATGAAGCTCTGTGTTGCAAGTTTTCTCATTCTGTCGTAGTTTGTTTAAATACCTTAACCAACGTTACGAAGTCATCGAGATTGATGTTCCGGGGGTTACCCGAGGGTCGCCTGACCTTTGTAAGCAAATGAGACCACGCTGAACGTGATAAAATATCATGAACTATCAGAGGAATTTCACCATCTTTTGTTTAATGTGCTTCTTGTCAGTCACCCCGTCATAAAAATGGGGATTGAAATTTACAGATAAGAGTTCTGGATTAATATCATTGCTGATCGAAGTTTTAGTTGCGGTGATCACCTTGATGAAATGATTGAAATATAGTTTGTCAAGGAAATTGAAGAGAAGGAGAAAAATATAGCTTATCAGAGACCTATGGATTTAACTGAAACTGATACAACTGAGATCCTCTTCTGCAAAGGAGATTTGTCCTTCAGCACGCGTTGCAATTCAGTTCAATCTTGCTTGTAACTTCGTTTCTTGCGGTAAGATGAGTTGGGCTTAGAAAATGTCAAACCCCTTAGCTGATCCAAAATAAACTTAACATAAAATTACTCAGATGCGTAAATATTGGCTTTTATTAGTCTGGATACAGAAATAACATACAAAACCTTAAATTGCTGCATATTGCTTCAGGACAGCCTATTAATTTGATTTCGGAACGGAAAATGGTATTTGCGTGATCGATGGATAATTCAGCACGCGCTCAAACAATCCGTGAAATTTGAGTTTGGTGACAACCTAAACATTTGAGCAGCTCTGATAACGAAAAAATATTTGAAGCAGTTAAATTTGAATGGCAGTTTCCGTATCAAAGGATTCACCAGCGGAAACGTATTTGCCCTAGTTTTTTTGAACATTTTTATAATCCTTCCTTTGAGAGTCTTAAGTGAAGATTTGTCAGAACTTACCGGTGAGTTAATATATCGTGACTGTACACATTTTATTCAAACATTGGAAGTATGTTACCTTCGGAGGCTGTATACGTGTGCTTATTGATACAACTGGTAAAATCTCCATGTGGAAATTTGAATGGGAGGATCTAAAATCTCAACATGAAATCTTCCGACTTTGACGTTCCGTTCTAACACGCTTCTTTTGATCATAATTCTTTATCGCATCCGGTATGTTAACGAATAATATTCAGCGTGTTGAATTCGTTGTCACTGGTTTAATTTTCACGCTTACGGAACGCTTTCGATATCAATGTTGTTCCCAGGCGCCGATACCGTTGTACGATTTTCAAACATGCGCGAGCATATTTTCCGCAAATACCTCGACCAAATCTATAGCTGTAGTGGCCGAAGGTTTTAGTCTGACAGTGATTCATTACGCGAAGGGAAAGGTATGTGTTACGCCGTGTTACGGAAGACAAGCCTCAGCTAATCGTGGGCAGCCTATCAGATTTCTCCATATCAGATACACACCGGACCTTGTGATCTCTGCTCATTTCACTGATAAACAGAGAAGAAAACACACTTACGTGTTGCTTCTGTTCTCGTTTTTTTTCCAAGTTTAAAGGGAGTACCAGATTGTTCACTCAATAACCAGGATCATCTCATTAGCTGGTGAGGATTGTATCTTCGTGTTCAGCTAGCGCCCAAATTCGGTGAGTTCCACATGCTTTAAAAACAACGTTCTTGATATGATTCATTAGGTCTTCTACATTAGCGAAAAGTGCCCTTGAAACTCTCACAAAGCCCTCTTTTGTTGTAAACGTCTCCTTTTTGTACTAGTAGAATTATGAGGAACGGTTTTAACACAAAAACTACGAACTAATACTTGCTTCAATTCCTCATGAGGTTTCTTTATTTACCTAGTGAGTTGACGTAATTAAATTTGATGAAAAAGAAACGGTGTTTATCGATTTAATGACATCATGATAGAATCTTAAACAAACTTGTTTGTCCAGGGTTCTATATTAAGCGCGGTCGAAGAAATATATAATGCGCTCTTCATGTGTTCGCTGGTAGGAAAATAAAATTGAAATCTGTTTTCAGCTTAGCTCAGTAAAAATGCTGGCACAATTTCTCTGAAACGCTTCCCGTCTTTTTAACATTTTGGCTTGGCGTTCAGCTATATCCTGCCTATGAAGTAAATACCATTAGGGTTTGTTTGATTTCTTAATAGGTATAAAGTTAATTTAGGGTTTGCAATTATTAATCTGGTGAACAGTTCAGTTTAAACATGATGTTGCATTTCGACTTCCACAGATATGCCAAATATTCTCTTCATATGCCGTTTAGGCATCTGTGTTAAATATATTACAACTGGTATGCAGTTGCCAAATTTCCTCTTTCTCAGAAGATGCCGATGTAAACAACATCTCTAATAACATTGCCTGCAAGTAGAGGTTTATATTCTAGCTAAACGGTGTTGATCCTAAAGTTGATAGTTTGTTCTGCGCTTCAGATCTCTTACCAACAAAACTGAAACAGTCATTGATACGGAGAACAATAGTTCTCACTTGATCCCGCTGTGTTTCAAAAACTTGAAATTAAAAATAACATGAAATTATTTTGTGTGGCACGTAAACATAGTTACATGATGACGTTCGGTGGGCAAAGTATTAATTAAAAATAATATCGCAACGATTAACAAGCATGCATGCATGAAATGAAACGTTCATTCCTTTAAAAGTTTAGAACAGTCCCAAATCAGACAGATTTAATATACTCTGCCTTACTTAATTGTTAATCTGGTTTTCAAGAACGTCGTCTTAAAGCTCCTTTTCAGGTAAGCTAAAAGGTGTGACCAATGCAACTAACTGTTGATGAGTTATTTATTATTATTGGTAGGGCGCCACTGAAACCGTTGCCATTCATCAGAACACGACGCTTTGACATTTGCTAAACCTTATTGGCAGAACTAAAGCTCTCCAAGACTTTTGTATACCTCATAACTGCATCAAAATCCTAAAGAAAATGATATATTTAGCACCTATGAATTATAGTAATGTAGCTCCTTTATTGCTCTACGTTCGTGATCGGAATTTATGAAGTTATTTTTGTCTTAAGGCCATTCTCAGTCACGTAAACAAAGGCGGAAATTGAAATATCTTGGAAAGTCGAGAGGTTATAGAAAGTGCTGGCAAACTGTACCTTTTAAGCCTTGTTTGGCTTAATATACACAATAGATAGCATCAGAGATAACAGAAACAACTTCTAACACAAGCGTTACAGCGAAAAGGTGCCCTCAATATTTCGAGAAGTGAACCGTAAATTGCTCATATATTGTTATCATTTGCTTTCCTTAATCAACAAACGAGGAGTTCACACTAAAAAATGTTTGAAAAACAAAGATTTAAAAAAAATGATGGAACGTTTTGAAGATTTGTTTAATTTAGGGATTTTATGGGAGTGTCTAGAGTTATTCTCTATAAAACACTGATTTAAAGTCATAATCTTGTTAATGATCCATTGTGTCATTACTCGTTCTGGCGGTGATACATATTATTCCTGTCTTGTGTTACATTTAAATGCATGAACCCTATATAGATGATAAAGTTACAGTTTAATCTGAGATTTTGACGAAAAGCTGATATAACTCTTTCAGTACTATAGTTGGAATACTTGCGAATCACAGTTTAAATACTATAAATTTGTGGGTCGATTTTTTTTTAAGGTGCGTCTGTCATTTGACTTTCTTTTTCTCGTGTCACAAAAACGAAAAAAATCGTGCAGCAATGGTCACAATTTTCTCGTGTAATAAACATAATCACATTAACTTGTCGAGGCGGAATCTATTAAAGGAAAGGTCAAGCCTTCTGTGGGCGTTCATTTCCTTGGCCATATTTTTACGCAACTTAGACGCCCACGCCCTACGTGTGGTTAGGACTGTTATTTTCTTGCATTCCATTGGTTGTTTTTGGTTTTGAAAATGCAAGTTAATTGTTAAAACTTCCCGCGAAGCTTGCTTCAAGTCTTTCATTCCTTGAAAGTTTCGTCCTCAACAGGCCGGAAAATCTACAAAATCTTCAGTTTTTGACAATCTTACCAGGTTTGTTTGAGACTTTTAAATTTAGTCAGTTCAGCTTTAGAGTAAATCCCTGTTATCGCTGAAGATCTTTCTCCGCTTTTCAGAAGCGTCCACGCGGTAAACGGGATTCGTTGCAAAACTCTGGGCACACACACCTACACACCACAATTTTTCTGATATATTTACCATTAGTATTAGTATAGCAAAGGTTCGTATTTTTATCCAGTTGTCTAAGAGCAAAGCAAACGAACGTTAAATTTCCATGTGACATTTGGATAGCGTGGCCAAATTTGTGGTGTCACTCAGTACAAAACTGTTCGCACGATTTTCAAGTGGTCAAGTGATGAGAGAGTGCGCTCAGCAGTTTGTAAACAAATAAACGCTCTTTCCACTTGCCTTGTGACCTTTTGTGTAATACTACGTCGAAGAAAGAAAAAGCTAGGCTTGTTGAACGACGTCTTAATTATCTGAGCCTTAAAATTGTCTTCCAGTGACGTAACAACGTTCCATTGGAGCGCTGCTGTTACCCTGATTGAGTTCAAAGACAGCGGTTGAAATTAAGTGCACATAACAAAATCAGGCAAATCTTTGTTTTGTTTACCCTCTGATACACGGGCTGCGAATCAGCACGTCCAGTTTTCACAGTCGGTGTTAATCCTGTGATCAGACAGGATAAGTATGCGGTCTCTCAGTGGTTTATAGACGCAAAACTGTGTACGAATTGCCGAAATCATGCCAACGATGACACAACTATTGTCCTCTCTCTTTGGTCTTTTCAATGAGACGCTCCGAGAGTGAGAAAACCCCGAGGCAGCTCGCTGTCGGAGCAGTGCTATGTCTCAGTTGTCTTCCTAAAATAAAAGGGTTCATGTCTAGCAATGAGTTCTAATAGGATTGATGACTATCCACTGGCATTTATTAAGACCTCAGTAGATTAGGCACGTTATCAAAACATGTACGATTTTTTTTTAAACACTGTGAAGTATGACCGCTTTTCTACAAAACTTTCTTAAATGAAAAGGCTTTTATTCAATGTAAGGATTTTACACGCTATCAGTTAAACCAACATCTGGCATGGATACGAAATCATCAAACGAATTTGATGGTTTGAAGTCTATTACTTCTCTTTTTCCCTCGGCCGGAAAAAAGAGAGGTTTTGTTTGTTCAGCCAAAAAATGTTTGGACAAACATTAAACCGCAGGTAAATTGCCTTTCTTCTTGCTTTCCTGGAGTTAAACAAGTTCTCGTAACTGCTTCCGCTGTAGTAAGAGTCAGAGAACTTCAACCGTCTTTAGAAACCGACGTTATCTCCTATGGCTCTTGAAAATAAAATTTGCCTATCTTGAATTTTTGAAGTTCTTCATCGCTCATAATCTTTTCCAGCCTCGGTGAGGATAGTATGATCTTTAGTCAAGTTTTTTCCGTTGCTGTCTTGAGTAAACTGAAACTCTGTAGTTTCCTTTAAGGGGAAGGAAGTTGAACACAAGAAAAAAAAATTGACACCGCTGAAATATCATGACTCCGTTCCTCTCAGATGAAGTCAGGAAGCCTACATTCTTTTGCCTCAATGGGAGTGGCTTGTTTTGTTAAGCTGCTTAACTTGCGTCACTCTCAAGGGCTTGAAATGATCAAAAAGAAACAAAATGTTTTGGATTGTCGAAAATGTGACGAGGAGCTCTTCTTCTCTTATGAAGTGTTTCAGCTTTCACGATGGCGTTTGGAAAGACATGCCTAAGGGAATTCCGCTCCTGTCTACATCCGTCATAATACGGACCAACAATATCACGCGATGATAAGGAAATAAGCCAATTTCAGTGATAACATTTCCTTTCATCTTCTCCCATATTTCTGGCCGGACAAAGGTCAACATTTTTTAAAGGGAACAAGGCCTCTTAAATTCAACGAGACTATACAGTTTACAAGCCAAACTATCCTCACTCTGAGTCAAAGTCATTTATTTAGTCAGACAATGCTCTCATCTTTAGCCTGACTCGTAAATTCTGTTGTTTCATTGATAAAAGCTAACTAAATAAAGAGGTAAATATTTTTCTTTAAGGTTCAGTGAATTGAGGAGGAGGAACGAGTACTATATTTTGCGGTTTTGTCTCTTAAATTTTTATTACTGTTTTTCGGGTCTAGTTTAAGTTTTATTTGTGTTTGTGGTTTTCATTTGCCTACGGGGTCCTTCTTGTTTTTTGTTTTAGTTCGCATTGGTAAGACCCCCTTTCTGAATACGCCCCTAAACATGCAGAAGAAAATTAACACAAACAGCCTCCATAACCATCTGACTCGAGAGAATAGTAGTGTGTTGACGTAGAGTTTCCTACTTACAACCTGAAATGTTCTCAGGGAAATGCAGATTAGCTTGGTGATAATGTACCGGCTACGACAGCTATCGTAGAATAAATCAATTGAGTAAGACCGATTTCGTCTCAATTTTTTCAAGTGTCGAACGCGTTTTGCTGCAGTTTTACGCCCTTTCTGCCTACCGACCGACGCATTAGGCGCACGACCACCTGTGTAGAACATTTGTTTCGTGAGAACCATTGATAAAGCGATCCAGGGAGCTTTTTGATGTAGTCTCTTATAGGTCTTTCCTGATTGATGTTTGTAATGTTGTCAGCTTAAAAAGATCATTTTCGAACTCTTTAAATTGTAAAGGTGAAATTTGCCACACTTTCTAATAACTACTACAGGACTCCACATACTCTTTTGTGGGGGAATAGCTGATTCCACGAAAATTACGTACAAAATAATAATATTTATGTGGCTTTCAAAGCAATACAAAGTTTGTATTACTATCCAAAGAAAAGCTTTAGATCATTTGGAACTCACTTTTCTTTTCTCGTTCTGTTGTCAGCTTGCATAGATCAGTTTTGTGCTACTCAAGTTTTTGTAGTGAAGGAATCGGAGCTTTTTCTTTGTTCTGCATGAAAAGCCATCATGGAACAGTCTCTTACTTGCGTGGAAACATTGCTTCCTAAGGAATTAATCCTAAAAATAAGTTTATCCAAAAATTACGTCTGGCCCTAAGTTTATTTTCGTTCCCGTTGATGGCTAGTTTAACAAGTTCCTCTCATTCAAAGGTATCACTCTTTTTCACCTCGTTATTCACCCTAAATTAAATCGAAGATTAATCGAATAATACCGTGAGATGTTCATGTTGCGTGTCAGGCCATGTTGTTCAATTATTCCACTTGACTTTCAACGTGTTTAACCGCCAACGGGTAAATGTATCATGTTTTCAATTTATCGCAATAGTGGACCGACACACGGGTTTTGACTTGCTTGTCGCGGCCCATCATTAGCGAGACAGAGATTGAGTTCCGTAGAATTGCCGATTACTGCGCCTTAAGCTAACATGGAGAAACAGGCGGTGATGAAAATTGCGGTGCAGGGGGGATGTTTTGGACCTTAAACGGTCTCAAAATAGATATGTGTAAGACGATTATTTCATTTTGGCGGTACTTCCCACGCAAAAACGCTACGCTTTCACCTTCGCGTCATCTTATGTATGTTAACGAGAGCATATTTTACGGCTTGCATCGGCGAAAATTGATAGAGATCAACTATTCCCGAAGACGCCAGCCATTTCGTTGGGCCAGTTTCATTTAATGCATGTGCAATGAGAAAATTTCCATGTCATGGGCTCACTTAAAATAAAAATTACACCACAGCTAAGAAAACTTGTGTAGATTTGTTGCTTATTTCAGTCACGTGGGTTGAATTTCCTCTCTTTCAGTGTAGGTCGCTTTGCATACAAAGAAGACAACACTCGAAAATGTTGTAATAATGAGTTCTTCCTGGAGATCATGGCGTGTACAGTTATCTGTAAATAACGTAATCGTGTTCTTAATTTAGTCGGTTCGCACGGAAAGGAGAAAATTTGTGGAACTTAAATTGAAGAAAATAACTACCTATAAAAATTTTGTGGTGCACCACATAATAGTTGTTTATCACGTAACAATAACGATCGCCGTTTGTTTACTTGTTTGTTTTTTTTGTCACGGGGCTAATTGTTTGAAATAATCATCTTTCAACTGGTAACGATCTGAAGGGTGAAATAGGCCTCGAATACGCGGAAGAAAATCACCTATTTCACTTTGAAACGATCCATGTAATATTCAACTGAAAAATGTTTAAAAGAATTGCCAAGGTCAACTCATATTTGCCGACCCCAAATACCAAGATTGCACAAGTGAGTTGTTTCTTATTAGGGCTTCGATATAATTTAAACGATATGTTCTGTCGCTGATGTCTGGGATTAACGATTTGTTCTTTCATTTTACACTAGTTGCTTAATAAGATTGGGGTCGGTAATAGAGTAATACCATTCCTTTCTTTAACATACCTTGTTATAAAAATTTCTGTTCTCGAACGATCGATCGTAATAGACAGACAATGACGAGTACATGACAGTTCGATTTACGATATTGACCAGACAACAATGGCTGAAAGTAATAGCATTTACTTGGCGAACCATTTGACACGACATAGCATGTCTTGCTTCGAGACAGATGTGTAACACTGACGTAGCTGATACCCCGAAGAACCGCCGAAGAGTTTGACACTGGAGCTCACGTTTGGTTTATTTCTTTTCTAGTTTGCTTCTACTTGAACGAATAGCACCTAAACTACCAGAAGAAACCGTCTTTGGCAAGGACAAGACATTCGGTGAGTCTTTTTTTTTTTTGTAATATAACGTTTGATCTTGGCTTTCCATACGAGAGACTGAGTATTTAATTGTATAGTACAACTTCTTTATACATGGAGCATTTCTTTCTTTTAAACAAATATTTACTTTTCACCTCATATCTAAAACTTCTCTTTAAAATAACAAAAGCTTGCATGGCTTGACATTTTGCCAAATGGGTCTTTCTACTTGATATTGTTGCAACATTTTCAATTTACGTCGTATGTTTAGAGTAGCTTTGTAAAATGTGCCTTGGTTGATATACTTTAGATATACAGCTTTTAAATTTACTTGCATTTTTTGTATTGATTGTGAGGAAAACACTCGACCAGGGGAATGAAGGAGTGCTTGAGTGTAGCGTGATATCGTGATTTCTGCTCGAAATAGACCTACCGCGCGCGTGGAAATTGAAGTACTGTGCGGCGATTAACCACAAGTTACATTCTCAAAACTACCCTTTGCTTCTCTAGTGGATTGTGAGAGATTTCAATAGGGTATGAGAATAAAAACGTCACTGTTATTTACTCTAGCCTTGATCCAGAACAACATGAAGAGGATTTGATCATGACACTAGACAAAGTCTCAAATTAGACGTTTGAAATATACAAAGAATCTTGGAAATTTAAGCAATTCCGAAATCTGTGAGAGTGACTCATGCGATGTCTGACTATCTGGAATACTTGAGAACATTCTCAGCATCTACCTGTAATGCCCGAGAAAATTGAACCGCACGATAGTTCAACCAGTAAAAAATGAGTTTGTAAACATTCCACAGCTTTGAAGGTTATATAACCTCGAAGCTTCCTGGAGAGAGGCATCACAGCGTGATTGTGTTCCTGTGAATGGTCTTTGTGACGCAATGTGCACTAATTTTACTTGACGTTGCAACAAGTCAATAGGTATCCCTGGCATTGAAGATCAAGTTTTTCTTGCGGAAGAATATACATTTTTACACAGCCTGCTGTCAACAAAATGATAAATGTTTATTCAATTATTGCATTCACTAGGGCTAGTTTTATCAAATGAGTGTTTAAAGTACGATTGACGGCAAGATACATACGAAGCGCGAAAATCGAGCGATAAACTCAGATAATCCAGTTCTCATATTCTATGGTTTATCAAGTCTGAAATCAACTTCGAAATTATCACCTCCTTTCAGTCTTTAGGTTATCTTTGAAGTCATACAGGTTTGTTATAGTCCGAGAATCTTCTTTCATCATTCAGCCGAGATGGAGCCATCGATAAAATATGCATTTGTTTCGCGCAGCAGTTCAGTTTGTGACATGAAAATGGGTAGTGATTTCAGCATGGTTAATCGATTAAGGCTGGCCGTACTTTTGGTCTTTTTGTGACGCTTATATGTTTGCTTTGCGCCGACACCTAAATTGATAATTCTCCTGCTTGTTATCTTTATGCGCCAGTCAGTTCTTAAAAAAAGTATATCGTTTGTTGGTTTAGTTCTTATGAATCAGGGTGAAGATTTTTCCACCACATATCGTGACTATTGACGAAGAAAATACATTCTTTACGAACTGAGAATTTCTGAAAGCCTCAACATTTGACCCTCTCAATGTGAAACACCATAGTCGTGCATTGCAAGCATTTTCGAAAAATATTGAGGGAAACGTTTGATTCTTTGTATGTGGTCCGAAATTAAAGAAACCAAGAGATCCAAGACTTTAAAATCTGAAACATATATTGGTTTCTTTATACATAATTTACTTTGGAAAATACCAAAATAGAGTGAAGGATATTCTCAGTGACATTCCTCTTTAAATTACTGTGACATATCAGGCCTCTTTCCAGATGATTCCGACCGTAATTCTAGGAAATCTATGACACAGTAATATTATTAGAGCTAATGGATGAAAAGACAAGATTGGCTATGTAAACACTCGAGCATTTTTATGACTCGTATAGTGTTATCTACCGTATCGTTTTCATGAAACCATGCAACGGTTATACTATTGATGTGATCGTAAATTTGCCGATAGCAGATTTGAATTGCGTCTTAATTTGATCTTTATCGATTGTGCTTAAAGTAAATTGGAATCCAACGACAGGTAAAATCTTTTTTATGTCAACTTGTGTATATCTTATTATTTTTTTGGCAAATGATTTGTTACCTTTATACCTAACTGAAAAATCAGTAAAGCAACTACCGCAGCTTTATTCCAAAATTGTGTCCGTCTTTTTACCTTTTTCAAAGTTGTTTCCCTGCTCCCATGATACCCTAGTCTATTTCTTATTCACTTCACTGGGTGTCGCTTGTGGTCATTTGTGCTTCTTCCTTCGATAACGCCGTTTACTGTCACCTACCACGAATCACTCTTTACCGCACTTAGCGTCATACAGACCTTTTCGAAATTCAGGAATCCAAAAGTACCCTTTACTGGTTGCAAATTAGACCAGTTTTTGTTGCTCAAGTACCTTTTAAGTGTATGTTTCAGTATGAGAGTCTTCAGCGAAGTGCACAAGAAATCTTCTAGGATGCAGATACCATTACTCGTGCAATGTTCGACTCACTCGGATTCTCTGTTCACACAAGTATTCAAAGGCAGCGCAGTAAACCTTAGTCTTGGTACTTCATAAAATTTATGCTTTTATTTGAGAAGAGAAAGAAAAAATTACAGTAATATGAGGCGTCCATTTTCCCCTCAGCTGATCAACATCAGCGATAAAGTAGGTAATGGAAAATGTCTGCACAGGGAATTTATATCTTGCTATCTGATTGCTGAATGCCCTTCGGTCTGAAAAAAAAAAAACCAAAAAAAAAAAAACAAAAACAAAAAACGGTTCTCCCAAGGGGATTTCACTGTCAGATTTTCGTGATTCAAAGTAGCTCTAGTATTTGATTTAGGCGTCACAGTAACGATTTTTTTTGCTACTGTCGTCAGCTAAAGACATATCTTAATTACAATCCAGGATTTACCTCTTTCAGTGAAATTGCCAAGAGAGATCCTTTATCCAGAGGGCATTATATTTTTAAGGATGCTAAATCTGAGATTACCACATGTTGACCTTTGTCATGTTATTTCAGAGCGAAAGAAAACACTCTAACCCAAAGAAAGCATGTGAGGAAGCATTTAATTCAAACAGGAACAGCTCATTAAGATAAACATTTATATTTTACGCAGTCTTAATGATGGTATTTCTCCAAAAGCACGACTTCATCAGCGGAGGTTTAAACCAAATTCGAAAATCGTGCATATCCCCGATCTTTGTGAAAGGATTGACTTAGGTGGTAATCCTTTCGTTGGCCACCAAAGAGTGCTCTCCTTTTTCTTTAACTTTCAGTTTGGAGAGATACGGGTTATACGTAAGAATAATTGACATACCCGAGGACAGACGTGTTGCACATGATTTAACCCTTATCTGTGAAACAGTGTACATCGAGATAAGGCATGATTCATTAATTCTCTTCATCAGTCACGGGGCCTTAGTTATTCGTTCCCCCTTTTGAAAATAAATAGTGCTCGGAAGACCAAAAATTCATAGCACAACTTACATCGAACGGTAAGTCGCATATTTAATAATGAGTGTAACTTAGGGGACGCTTTCTTCATCGAATTTTCTGTCAGTCGTTCCTTTTTTTTGTTTGTATTTTTTTTCTTCTTCTGGCGGAATGTTTTGTAGAGAAAGTTAAAATGTATAAGGTAATTATACTCGTGTCAGCAAAAGTCACGATAAACAGACGTATTAATCTTGGTCAAGACCATATACATCTTTTTCAGGTTGTAGACCGTAAAGCTAGTCCTATCTCAACATAAAGTTTCCGTTACACGTTTCAGGGCTCGCACATTTATTATTACAAAACTGAAGTTCCAAGCCACCGATATTTATGGACGATATAGTGCACAAGTATTCCATTTTGCTTCAGGAAAAACGTAATCAAACCATCAATATTCTCATTAAGCAATTGTTATATCAAAATGTGTAGCATTTCGCCAGCTAAGGTCAAGTCTGGCATTGTGAGTGTTGTGCTCAATCAAACAACTTGCTCTGTTTCTCATGAGTCTATAAATCCTTCAAAACATTAGGAGCACGTGAATTTTTTGGAGTGCTGTACTTGTTATACCTCATATAATTATGCCACTTGTAATTGGCTTAACTCAGGGCAGTCAAAGTTCCAATAGGTATTCATTGGGAAGAGTATGTCAGCGTGTTAAGCGATTTGGTCGCAAGATTTGTCACTGAAAAAGGGATTTTAGACAAAGTTGTAATGGAACTCTCAGATCTGAGCACGGTTTAGATAATTTATAAAAGCAAACGGCAACGTCTTGTTTCACTGCGGCTTGTATTTCTGATGGACAGCGGCGGCCAGTTAGCAAACTGGACTGAAATTGTCCCTGGAAAATAATTCTCTTGGAATTTTGAAACCACTCGCGCCATTACCAAGCATTTTGACTAAAGTTGCCCATAACACATAAATTTCTGCAACACGCTCCTGGCGCGCCAAGAAAAACCAAAAAGGATTGTTTAGGAATAGACATAGGAGGCAATGTAGTATCTACCATCAGTTGTCATGCCTTCTGTTTTCCAAATTATGTACCGCTAACAATTTTATTTTCAGGAATGCTGTCTTGGATAGACTAGATTATCGTTAATCTCATTTTCACCGCCCTGACTAAATATTCGCTCAAGATTTGTCCATCTGATAACGACTTAAACCCACGAAATCTTGGTTGGCCTTGCTTTTTACCGTAAGGTTAAATCAGTCTTCATTATTTGGATCACAGCGAACAGCATAGAACTTGATTTAGTGGTCTCGTGGAAATCGATTCTCTTTTATCCAAATGTGAGTTGCTTTTTCTACTCTTCAAGAATTCAATTTGTGCTCGAAGGGTTACCTAAACAAAGTTCTACCAAATCATTAACGAATTTAATACTTCTGTGCGTGTTTTCAGCTTAAAGTTAAGTTTTATTACTTTTCATCGCCAAATTTTCATGGGGTATGTTTCGTTAGGTCTGTTTACATTTTCGAAACCTTTTCTTAGATATTTTTCTTTTGTGATGAATGATACGTTCTGGTGGAAATAGAACTTTGAAGAACAAAATCCTCGGTAAAACACATATTAAAACAGTCTCTTGTATCTTGCTGGAAAGATACATTTGAACAAAGGATAAAGGGAAGATCGAGGCATCTTTTTTTCTCACCTAATTCTCAGACTTCTGAGGATTGGCATCGCACATCTCTGATAGACCGTCATCTCCAGCGCGCCTAACTGTGTCCCACAGCAAGGTTGACTTGATTACACTGCATGAATAATTTAAAAGCTCCTGATAAGTATATGAAGAAACTCTCTGTTTAATATCAAAATTGTGATTAAAGATACCATTGATTGCGGCACCAAATTGATAAAACACTAAATGAAAAATTTTGAGCATGTTAAGCCTTGGTCTTGATAAGACAGGTGAAAATGATATTTTTTTTTAACTGAAATTCTCTATCATTTTCTCAAGAGTGCCTAGCCTGATTCGTAACACGCGCTCAATTTACAAATTTTTACAGAGAAACACTTTTCATTGCCTCTATTGCCTCTGAGTTTCAGTTAATGGCTTTGAGCCTCAGTTCAGAACCAATGGTTAACCACCGGGAGCTCTGTTTAAGTTCAACGTTTTCAAATACATTTGGAAGAACGCATCCTTTGTTAAAATGTAGGAAACTGGGCGTGACTATGGACAGGTCTAATGATACTAAAAATGTCTCACTTTGTCTTTGACAAAGATGCCGCCAGAAACGTTAGACTCCGTCGGAAGTTCTGTTCTTTTAATTCGATTGATTTCGTGAATGGATGACGTAAATTCTTTTCATTTCGAGACTGCGTGGTTAAGTTTAATTTTTTTAACTCAAATTTTTGCATTTTTCGCAATTTTCAACGATACATAAATTCAACATTTTCTCCAAAACGAATAATTTCTCCTTGGGTTTATCAAATTCTTTTCTTTCGAAAGTTAACGCCATTTCTGTTTTCAGACTTTTGCATGGTTTCGCGCTTTTTATCAGAGCATAGTTGAATTTCTTCAATAGTATTTAAAGATCAACCCTGCTGTGTTTGTTATGGCTGTGTGGTTTCGTTTGAATTTCTTCCCACAGCCAGTTGTTTTCAGCCACTGCTTTCTTGACTTTGATTTATTGTCTGCCCTCTTCACTCTTCTAGTACAAATAAATTGGATGCACTGTAATACATTTTCACATGGATTGAATTGACATGAATAACTCATGTCTGAGTTTATCGTTGATGTAGTTAGAAAGGTATTAGCAAGAGGTACGTTCGCCTTCGGCTAAGGCCTTGAGACAAAACTCCTATAATCATATCACTCGGAAAAGGTCTTTTACTATCTGCTGCCCAAAAAAGGTTTACTTCAAAAGTCCCATAAGTAGTTATACCGGCTGAGAGAAAGAGACCGAGGAAGTTTAGGTAGAGGAGACAAAGCGGTGGTGTATTTTCAGTCATTGAAAAGTCCTCCTAATTATCTTTGATGGATGTTTTTTAAATACGCAATGTGTGCCAAGTGTCAGACAGTTCTGGCGACAGCATTTTTGTTGGCGGCCGTACAAAACTAGATTATTTCATTAATTATAGTTGTACGTAGATTTGCCTTTAGTGGAATTTAAGAAATTAATACAGAGGATCAAAAAGGAAAAACAATTTAACTTGCTTAAGTATTGCGATTCTTAGATCAAGGATACACAATTTCTTAAAATGCTTTGGAATTTTCAACCAACTCTTAATTAATGCCTTAAAAGGAAAAGCAAAACTTGATTTCTTTGGCTCACTCACACTGACGATTAAATATTAACCCTTTCACTCCCAATAGTCACCAAGACAGAATTTCTCCTTAAAATATCAACACGATCTCAAGTGAACAAGTGATGAGAATATAGAAAAATATCAATTAGTGGGTTATCATTTGATTCAATACCAAATTCTCCAAACTAAAACTATAAGCAGTGTTTGGTAGATAGTTGGGAGAATTACTAAAGAGATTATGGGAAAGGGTTAATAAGTTTCCAAATGGAAAAAACATATCCTCGCACAGAGACCAAACATATCCTTATTCATCAGCCGAACGTGAATAAGTTTCCTCTGAGTGACTGTGAGACCCAAGTACTCCTTATCGTCTGTGTTCGTTTGCCTTTTCTGTTGGTTTTTTTTCCTTATTTTTGAAAGATTAATTGCAGAAGAGTGGTTAGTGAAGCATTTTCTCACATTGAAATGTTTGCATAACTTTGGAACGCCTGGATGCCTACAATGTACCCATACGTGGATAATTTCAATCTTATAAAATACACAGCTGATGTTTAGTGTTCAACAAAGTATATCTTTTGTTTTTTCTAAATGCTGTATTTGCTTTTCTTTGTCGGAGATTCCGTACCCCCCAGGGAATGGTTTCGAATTATGCTCTTGTCTTAGCCACAACAAATCAATTTACCTTGTGTACAAAGGCGAAATTAATTAAAAAGCAAAAATTCCAGCTAGTTGTTGCTAAGAATGCAGAATATTTTCTTTGTTTGCAAAATGGTATGATGAATATTTTACTCGAGTAGACAAAGTTTGCGCGCATGGAACGAAAGGAGAGGGAGGCTAACAAAAGCAAATCTGGAAAAGAATTCAAGTCGAGGCTGTAGTAAGCGAAGTTTTCATGACAGGTTTGTTTTCGATATTTTCTTTGCACGTAGGGAATAACACCATAAACAGTGAAATAAGCGAGAAGTAGCTGGTTACATTCGACTCACGTTCGAGGATAGGTGGCTGCTGTTCCAGGTTATCTAGTGAAACTCAGCTGCTTCACTGTCTCTCTGAGCATTAAGTAACGGAATTATGTAATTTTGAGCTTGAGCAGTAATTTACGAAGTAACGGCCAGAACAGAAAGTTTAAACGGTTTGTTATATAATATTGCGCAAATAAGGTTATCGTAAAAGTATAGCTGGTTTGAAAATGCAGACGGACTACTATTTTTTGTAGTATTGTTTGGCAATGGATCAGCACTTTAAAGGAAGTCATCATATGTATTTCACATTTGAATTGTGGAAACTGACTCATATTTGACAGCAAAGTCTTGCATAACTGGTGGAACGTTGTAACAAGGGAGTTTTTGAAGTAGTCTCCTGCTGCTCTCTTAAGGTCACTGAATAACGTGCGGCTGCGTGGAGTCGGTACCGTGACGCACTCTTTTATCGACACAGGGCTTTCTGTGCTTGTCTATTGAAACGCGCTATTTGTTAGACAAAGAAAAAATTGCGACTTCTTAATCCAGCCTTTTAACACTGATGGTTTAGAGTTGGATTCTGGTAATACTAGGAATAGCTGATAGGAACCATGGCGGACTGGTATCTTCGATCGTCTCGAAAGTTTGTTATAGGTTCCATGCCAGTTCATTTGAATAAAGTTTTGCACCGTGCAAAGCTATCAAATAAGAGCCAGATGAGATGCAAAAAAACCTAAAGTCAAAAATAGGAAACAATAAAACTTTAAGAGAGAACGAATGACTAAAGATGACGAAGATTGACAAGGATTATCATGATTGCAAATGAGGAACTTAAAGAATTTGTCAAAAAAACGTGACTTAAACAAAGTAGCTCTCATAACAGCTTTCAATGCGCAGCTTGGATCTTACATCTGGACGTTCAAGCCCCAAAATCCGTCTACGACGGAAGACAAATGATTAGTACTGTGTTTTTTTTTATTTTTTAAAGAGAATCCAGAGCAATTTCGTTTCAAGACCAGTTATAAGTGATGTAAGTGTGATCAAAGTTGCGGGGTAAGATTAAAATCGTGTCCGTAAGGTTTTCGTGAGTAATTTTTTTTTGTACAGCTCTGAACTAAACTACCTTCCTAAAGAAATGAAACTTTAAGTCCAAACGAATGCTTTGCGAGCTTGCAAAAAATAACGGAGAACTTACAGATTTTGTTTTTCTTCTTTCGCAGAATAAAATGAAGGAGCATATGTTATTATTGATTCTCCTAGTCGCGTCATGTTGGAAATCCACAACTGCTTTGGGTAAGGAACGTCTTTCAGTTAAACATGATCATTGCCCAGTAGCATTACATATCGTCATTTCTAGCCTCGCAGTATGCAGGAAGTTTGAAACCATTGACCTTGGTAAACGACCTGCCACTAGTCTCCTATAGCTCAGAGGTAGAGTATCCAATGTACTAATCGGAATGTCATAGATCCGACTCCTAATGGATGCACTCGGGTCTTTTTCTCTGAGTAGGCCTGTGTCACTCACAAACTGACATCAAACTTAATAAATATTTTGAATAAAATTTTGCTACAATTTTAAAAATTCGTAAGCTACAGTCTAACGTGTAAGTGCTTATACTCATGTTTATTTAAATATGCATTTATATCTATATTTTTTCTTGTTCTATTCACTAATGGTATTTTATCCTCATTAATCATTGACATTTTTTCTTTTTATCCGTAGAAATAAAGGTACTGTCGTCTGTATTCGAAAAATCAATCAGCCCTTTGGACTATAACGTACGAACAATCTTCACGCCAGAGAGAAGAAAGGCGTACCTCTTTGGAAATGCCATTAAAATTATCCGAGCTGACGAGGAACTTTTGAACGAACTTATATTTAATATTGAATCAAGTACGGAGTTCATTATCAAAACTCGCTTCCGTATCTTTGCAAGCCCAGGGGGTGTTCTTTTCTCTATTGTACACCGTCAAAGAAAGCTGTTTCTTCTGGAGTTGTCTTCCAAGGGATCTGGCGATAAAACAAAACTTATATTCAAGTACAGATCGACCAATGACACGACCGAGGCTGTCGCATTCAAAGAAGTTGGGTCTTTGGTGGATCGTGGTTATCACACGGTGGTTATTCGCATCACAGATGTCAAAGACAATGGAAAAAAAATTTCGGCGCTGTCTCTTTTCGTGGATTGTCAGTTTGCTGGCCGAGTTGACACTAAATCGGCCATCTCGGACATCTTCTCCTATAGAGGCACATTGCTCTCATTGTTGGATTTCCGCATTGCGCAAAGAGGATTTGGATCCAAATCCAACTCGAAGTGGAGGGTAATTTACATTTAGTGAACGATAACCCAAAATTTGCTTAAAGTATGCAAAAGAAAACCGAGCAATCGGAAAATTCTAAGCTTCGACGAGATGTCGAAAAGTAAAAAATCTTGGCTTATTCGCGCCTAATGCAGTCTGGGGAATATCACTCAGGGAATTTTACCAGCTCATTCTTTGTTTCTAGATGAGACTGAGGAATGATTGAAAACGTGGGGTGAGGAATTATTTCTGGTAATTATTAGTACCTTGCGAATTCTGACGCTCTGAACTAGCTGACCTCCAAGAGAAGTCGGAATCCGTTATAGCAACATTAACGTCAGTCGTTTACCTCATAATACTAGTATTCCCTGGAGTTCCACGACATGAGAGAAGACAAATTTTGCATGTCGCGTCTTAAACATCTCGTTTCCCTACAGCACATATACTAAAGTTCTCTATTTGAGTGTTTCACTTTTTCTCTCAGGGCGCCATAGAATCGCTTTCATTCATCTTCAAACGCCCCTTGGACAGTGTCCTTGGTGGACCAGACTGTGAAAGCGCTGTTAAGGAGGGAGGTAACCAACTGAGAACTTCTACTTGTAAATTTTTAGCTAATCCTGGAAAAGAAATGTATTCTCTATCGTGTTCTGCTGTTGTCTTCCCGTTAGTGAAAGCTCCTCAGCCACCGGAGATTAACGATATAAGCGTAATTACTCATGAAGTGGCTACTGAATTGATGGGCCTCATACGGGATATTCGATACGACTTATCCATGCAGGTAAAGTGTTTGCGTATTGCTCACGTGATATTCTTATGTATAAATCTAGGCGGTATTAACAGGAAAAAGTAAAGTTTTCCACGTTATTTTGGATGGAAAAACAAGATAAGTTATTCCACTATACTTCCTCCTGCCCAGGAACCTGCTTGCTAGATTTTGAACTAGGAAAGCTCTCCGGAAGTTTGTAAATTGTTGTCTCAGTAGGCACTAATAAAGGAAATTTTCTAGCGTCTCAGGCTTTTGCGAAAGTTAAAGTAATTAGTTTTCCATGTTAAGTGTACTTGACAGGAAAATCTTATTTTAAATGCAACGTCAGCAGAAAATTATCGGAGGCCTTTTCCAAATAATGTCATGAACAGTCCACCGTAAGGAAATAGGCTAGACACGTGAATGTAAAACCAATAGATTTTCGTTTGTTTTGTGAAACAAATAAGGCCGCTAGTTACGTCATGCTCATGCACATGCTCCAACGAATTAACGTTAAGCCCTCCTTAAGAACAGCTTTCTGATGAGTGGCTATTCATTCATTTAAGGTGGCTGAAATCAAGTACTTGAGAAGGCTTGTGGAAAACTGTCAAATGTGTCGAGGTTAGAACACTTCATACTTAAGTAAATTGGAGGGTTTTGAGGTTTGGGTATAATCAGAATAGGAGCCTGAAGGTCGATTTTGCCTGAGCTTATCCCAGTTTCAGCAGAGAGGCATCCCTTCGACACGTTACCAGTCCATTGAGGGAAGATCCGTGTGTTTCGTCATTGATCCTGACTCTTAAGTGGTTAAATTGTTACTTCTGCGTAAAATGAGGCACTCTGACAGTTAGACGTCTCGTCCAAGAATACGAAGCAGCTATCCGGTCTTACACTCATAACTTTGGATCCGTATTCAACCGCAGTAATTACCAAGCCATCGCGGCTTCTGAACACTTTTTTGGCACCCTTCTTAATAGTTGAACACTGTACTCAAAATCTGATTCATCTCAGCATGCAGCAGCCTTGGCAGGACGTTTTTGATAACCCGTTGGCTCATTTTTGTGTCTTGTGATTTCATTCCTTTATCGTCTTCATTTCCAATCTTTTACTTCTCATAGTCCAAGACTTCTGCCGTTTTAAACCATGTTTTCCTGGCGTACCTTGTTTCAACGATCCATCTACAGTTAAAGGATTTGAATGCGGAGAGTGCCCACTTGGAATGATTGGAGATGGTGTCAACTGTTCAGATGTTGATGAGGTAAATGTTGCAATTCATATGTTTAAAAAGAATGCTAGATTCTCATAGAAATATGTGGTTAAAGCTTAGCTTGTTTGCGGAATTTACTTCTGCTTTTGCGTACATGTATATTTCTGTTAACTGTGCGCTTGTTTCTTTCATCTAAGTGTCATGAAGAAGACCCTTGCGCCAAAGACGTTGGGGTGATCTGCCAGAATCGAAGTCCCGGATATTGGTGTCCTCCATGTCCTAAAGGTTACTCAGGCAAAGAGATTCATGGGATAGGGTTGTACTTCGCTAGGAACAACAAACAGGTATCGAAGGACCCAGCTTTTCCTGTGAAAAGCACTTTTATGTTGACGTAACTTCAATTATTGTAGAAAAGAGCCGTGAAAGTTGTTAATAAAAAATACAAAGCTTTGCGTATCTATTGCGCACACAGTGTGCATATTAAATATTGAAGTTCGCCAACAATTAAGTCCATCTAAACTATGCATTTGATAGGGGTTAATGAACAAATCCTAATACATGTTTAACAAGCGTAATACAGGATTAACTGCAGTGACGATTTGTTGTCTTGCATAGATTTGCGTGGATATTGATGAATGCGCAGAGACTCCACGTAAATGTGCTGAACAGTCCAGGTGCAATAACAGCCCGGTGAGTAAATCTCCCAAGATCATGCCCGAATAGTAATAACCAACCAATTTTATTTGTTTATCCATTCCTTGATCAGTCTGTCAGTCATTCAGTCGGTCAGAAAGGGACCACTGAATAAAGCAGTTATGGTAAGCTAATCGAGCGGCCAGGAAGCAATATGGAGGACTGGACTGTTTTAGTCGGTCTGTCTGCCTTTCTGACCTTCTGTGTCTCCATGATTGACCACCTTTTTAAAGTTGGTGAGTTTTGTTTCGGAAGGTCAAGCGATCGATGCTTCCTTTCTGGGGTCAATCGATCGATGCATCCATCGGTTAGACCATACTGTCGCTCACTTCAGTCTGCATCTTACAGTACACATGCATCTGCACTGCATCTGCAGTACACATCTTAAAAATCATTGCCCCCTTTGCTTACTCCCAGAATTAGAAAAAAATTTTTCTAACCTTCTCTGAACTATCTTTGTTACAGGGATCATACGATTGTTCGCCTTGTCCTGAGGGATTTACCGGTGATCCAAGACACGCATGTTACCATCTGAGTTACTGCGATCCAAACGATCCCAGAAGCAATCCTTGCAATCAGCATGCAAAATGCATTCGACTTCAGAGCGGTCGAAACTACAAGTGCGAGGTACATTTTGTAAACTCTCAACTTTCAGCCTGAAATTGGACTCGCTAATTTAATTTTTTGAGTCATGGTCATTTCTTAAATTGAGCTTTCTCTGGTACTGACTTAGTTTCATTTTTTTTTGAAGTGCCGTCCTGGTTATGCGGGAGAAGGTCACTTGTGTGCAGAGGACGGTGATTTAGACGGTTTTCCAGATATTGAACTAAACTGCACAAAAAAGATATGTCGTAAGGTAAGAGAAAGTACCCTCTCCTGTCCTCGGTGCATCTATTTTCCCACGACTGCAGCGAGTCTTTTTTAATGTAGAACTTCCCATGGGTGGAACATCAGTTGGATCAGACTGAACAGTTGACGAAAAATTAGCTAGAAATTGTTTCAGGACCATTTTCTACGTGACATTTAAACATCTATTCGAATCGAATAGTCTTCGGAATTGATCTAATAGATTTTGGTGACACCAGGATATCAGCCAACTACTTACATTTCCGCTCGTTTGCGAAGCTGAATCTCTCATCTTATCTTCAAGGATGCATCCTGTTTCCAAATTGAACGTGACCGTATGGAACAAAGGCTGTCCAGTTTAGAATTCCGTTTCACCCTTGCAAGTCATGTCTATTTCTCTGGTCCTTAATTACTTCGCTTATCTCTTTTAGGATAACTGTCCGCGAATACCAAATCTAGATCAGAAGGACCTCGATGAGGACGGAATAGGTGACGTATGTGACGAAGACCTGGACGGAGACAACGTTAACAACGATGTGGTAAGTATTACACCAGACAGGTGCACCATAAACAAAGCATGTCTATTTTTCTAGCGTTTTGAGTGAGTTTCCCCGCTCAATGTTCATCTTGTTACAAAGCAAATGTATTAGATATTGGAAAAACCATCTTATTCTTGATGTCCGAAAAATTTTGTTATCGATTCAATAGAGGTTGCACTTTGCAAGAGTGTTGCGCATGTGATGTGTTTGTCATGATTCAATTACTTTAGACATCGGACCTATAACTTGGGTGTCGCTGAGGAAATTGCAAGTGCTAAAGACAATCTTACGCAATGACCACTAATTGCGAATTCCATCCTCGTTTTCTTCGTCAGGATAATTGTCCCCATCATTATAACGCAGGACAAAGCAACGTCGATGGCGATCCATTTGGCGACGAATGCGACAATTGTCCTTACGTCACCAACAAGTTCCAGGGCGATATTGACAAAGATGGAATAGGCGACGTATGCGACAAAGACGTGGATGGAGATGGTAAAATGATTTGTTCCTCTTTTGCAAATTTCAATACAGACTATTTTACTTTATAATTCTCCTTTTCCTTGCTCATTTTGATCAAATTGAAAACACGGGGTTAAGAAAGAACATGGGATTAAAAAGAAGAACGCGGGTTTAAAAAGAGTATGCGCACAACGGTTGCGATAAACCTTGGTGTCGTTAGAGACTTCCTGGTTGATATCTATCAGTTGTTAACTTCATATCTCGTCCCTTCCAAATATCAAAACTGATCGAATTCCTGTCAACCGAAATGAATTTAGAACACTGCACAATAAAGCCACTTTCAGGTAGTCATTTTGCGGGAGAGTGCTACTAAGCTGGGCTATAGAAAGAAATAGAAAAGGTAATTGAAGTCACTCGTAAGAACTGTGCCGTTTTTTCCCTCGCCCGCTCATATGTTAGTCTCTTTTGCCCGATAGTCTACCACAGGCTACCAGAATTTGAACAAGAAGACAGCTTTTCAACCAAATAGCCTCACTTGTCTATATCTCTTCACAGGCGTATTAAACTCCCAAGATAACTGTCCAGTTATCTACAATCCAAAGCAAGAAGACAGAGATGGAGACACAGTTGGTGACAAGTGCGACAACTGCCCCTCGACAATGAACAGCAAACAGGTGACTAAGAGGAATTATACAATGAGCTAAATCACACGTGCCTTTTGATTAGTTCTTACTCAAGACAAGCGTTTCTTCTACCTTAAAAAGCCGGGCGAGCATTTTATTGACTGTCTACATGTTGATTTATTTATAGATTGACAGAGACAGCGATGGACTGGGAAATAACTGTGACTTGAACAGAGATGACGATAACGACGGCGTGGATGACATGATCGATAACTGCAGAGGAGTTACCAACCCAGACCAGATAGATAACGACCAAGATCAGCAAGGTTGGCAAAACACATTATTTTCCTAATGTTTTAATGATAACTAAGATGATAACAATAACAACAACTACAATAACGATGATTAAAAAAAATCGACAAAAGAAAAAGTACTCAACTTAATGTACGCATTGATATATTAAGCATCATCGTGTTTTTAAGGGACCTCAAGTAAATACAAAAAATACAATAAAATACGAGAATAACCTTCGGTAACCTACAGCTTAGGGTAGGGCGACATGGAAGAAGAGAGAGGGGGGGAAAGGGGTGGACCAGGAAAGAACACGAAAGACTTTCTTGTCCCTGTGCTTTTCCCCACCGTCCTTCTCCTCCCTCTTCCCATCGTCGAACCACGAAGAAGAAATTTCGTACTTTATCCAACTTAACTTCCTATTCCATAAAAATCAGATTTACGATCATACCTTTAACGATGGAATACTGAACGCTGGCCAAAATACGCCGAGGAGTTAAGTTAAATGCCAAGCAAATCAGAGTTTTATTAGCTGCAGTGAGCCACAGTGCAGAAATTGTTGTAAAAAATCATTTCTTTTGTCTTCATCCAGGTGATGCCTGTGATGACGATGACGATGATGACGGAGTTCCGGATAGAATTGATAACTGTCAACTGGTACCCAATCCTACTCAGCGAGATTTGAATGGTAAGTAAACCTATGCTGTCCTTTAAGAGCAAGTGACGCTGTGTTTAATCAGCATTTTGACTTTTACATCGATCTGTAGTAAAATTGTCAACCAACGATTTCTGCTCATTTCAGGAAACGGTCTCGGAGACCCCTGTGATGGCGATTTCGATGGCGATAAGATCCCGGATTATGAGGATGCGTGCTCGATTAATCATCATGTGACCCACACAGACTTTACCAACCTGATAAAAATTGATCTTAGTCCAACTGAACGCCAAAGCAGGCCACCCATCTGGGCGGTGGATGGGACGGTGAGAAGATGCCTTATTTTGATGGAAAATTAAATGTTACATGGTTCAGTCGTTTTACCAACCCGTAGTCCAACTCCGCTAGTGTATATCCGGTTACAGGAGCCATCCCACAACTAGGAATCTAGCTAATCCTCTCAAATGGGATTCCGGTCCATCGTAGAATTACTCCTCGGCTTTTGTTAAGTTCCCCGACCAGTAAGCCGTTACCTGCACATTAGCACATTAGCATTTGCCACTTATCCATCTCCTCTCCCACTCAGTTTTTTGTGGGTGTGGATAAGGTATAAGAACCATTCAAGGAGAACTCTCGGCGCTCTTCTTTAAATAAGGACCTTACCTCTTTTAACCCATTATAAGTTCTACCGTTTGTTGTCCTTGCTTCGAAGGTTTCCCTTCGCGGTCTCTTTTTTTCAGTCCTTTACAAAGACCAACACTCCAAATTCCAATTTTGACCTAGAAATCTGTGGACAGAGAGCTACCTTGAGGAGCTGCCACTGCTGAATTACAATGTATCATGTTACAAGTAGATGATGACTTAAAGTTTCTGATTGCTATGTTTTTCAGGGCACTAAAGTATCAGAAGAAGAGAACAGTGATCCGGGGATTGCTGTCGGTAAGTGTCAAAGATTCCCTCTGTAGCAGCCTCAGTTAGGGAAGTTGCGCAGTGCTTGGTATGTCATTGGTGACAACGGAGGATAGCAAAGAGACCAGAATAAAATTTGTGTGTTTGACCTAGAGCAAAGTACGGCCTGCTGTAAGATGGCCAACTTTGGTGCAACCCGCTATCTCGAGTATGTTTCCCAGAAGCAGACATAATACTCTTCACAGATAACCCGCAACAACAGTCAACCAAGAAAACTTGTCAAGTGTAAGACTACCTTTGACTCGCATCTACTCGGTTGATGAAGTGGAGACATTTACCTACCGTACATTAGTCATAAGAAGCAATGTTGGTTTCAAACCAAAGTATTAATTTAAAATGTTTGATCCTGTGACTTGAGTGAAAATAACTAATTTTTGACTCTCTTACAACTTTAGGGAATGTTCGGTTTAACGGTGTGGATTTCAACGGAACACTTCGAGTTTCAACAAAACACGATGACGATTTCGTGGGATTAGTGTTCAGTTACCAAAACAACCGACAGTTCTACGTCATATCATGGAAACAGGAAGATCAAGTGTACTGGGAAATGCAACCGTTTAGGGCAAAAGCAGTAAAAGGAATACAAATTAAGGTAATTCATACTTGAGTAAACATTTTATAGTTTTAAGATGAGTAAAGTTCAGCGTATCAATTGCGGATTCACCATACTTTCCTTAGCCAGTTTCGAAGTTTCACTGATTGCCGGTAACGAAAACTCGTGACGCACATGGGCAGCTCTTAGGTTTGCTGGGGCCTGGTCCCTCTTCCCCACCTGCCCCCTCCACAACACAAGTAATTTTCTTCACTGCGTAACATGGGAACTTGAAGAAATTTTGTCCGTTTTCTTATTTGTTTCTTTGATTCTTTATCTTGCAGCTTATTGATTCTAAAACTGGTCCTGGATTTGCTCTCAGAAATGCACTGTGGCATTCTGGTGACGTAGATGGAGAAGTAAGTAAAAACTTAGAAATGACAACTCCTTTGGCCTCTTGGTATTAGCCCACCCCTTTGGGAAACTTACGCCTGGTTACCAAGCTTTGATTTTAGCGCCAGTTATGCATTTTTCTAGCTCAGTAACCACGTGAACTACGAGGGTGAACTTTCCAGTTCCGTTCCGGAAAGAGCCGAGGAACTCGTATTTCATCTCCATCATTACGAAAATCGTACCCTTACATTTTTCCGAGAAAAAAAACGTATACTATTGCAACTAAGATCACACTTCAAATTCCTTTTGGATGTACCTCAAACAAACAAAAAAATACATATAATTTAAAATTGGTCTCAGAAACCAAGGCATTAGAACTGCATCAGTGTACGAGGAACAAACTAATCTGGATGCCATATCTCCTTAGAGTAAAGAAATTTGGCGAGACAGCAAGGAAAGAGCATGGATGGACGAAACAGATCATGAATTTAGGCTGATGCACAGACCGTCCATTGGACTAATAAAGTAAGTCTAAACAGTTATATTTCACTAATCTAAAGAAGAAAAGACCTTAATGTAACCAAAATGCTTGAAAATGACCGTGAAACAACATTGTGTGGTCTATTTTTTAATTTACTGTAATCGTTATTTTATTAGACTGGTCGTTTATGCTGAAGGCGAGATAGTAGTGGATACCGGATATATAATTGACAAGACTCTCAAAGGCGGCAAAGTCGGGATGTATGTGTTTTCACAAGGGCAAGTGCTGTGGAAAAATCTTTCATACAGATGTAGTGGTAAGTGTCGATGTAAATGCCTTGGTACCCACGCACGCACGCACCTTAGATTTCACAGCGTTGCAAACGTATCTGCCAAGGCTGTAAACTCGATAGTTCCATTTAACTAGTCGAGCAAGCTACATAAAACTGCAAAGCTTTCTCTAGCTGCTTTCTCCGCATTACTGACAAGAAACTTTCCATTTCTCTATAGAAACTATCCCAGAAGATTACCAGGCTCTTTGATCAACCTAGAGGTCGACACTGAGATGTATCGCTTTATGATGGAGCAATAATAACAGGACTAAAGAGCTTCGGGTCCCAATGTGCCACCAAGGGATTATTTGTCAATTTACCTCTTTCCACGCTGGCTGGTGGGAAGTTCCTTTCACAAGTCATGGAGGCGTAGTCTGAGATACAATGTCGTAAAGATAACGCATGCTTTTCTTGTTCAACACAAGATTTAAATGCCGCAAGTGCGAAACAAAAGTGTATACTCAAGAACCCAGAAATAGATGTTTATGAATGTTGTGTCCTTTGCAGCATTTTGCATTTTATAGAGAAGATTCTGAGTTAAGTAATTAATGATATTAAGAGAGATGACATTTCTTAACAAACATCATCCCAAATAAACAGGGTGAAGGTCAGTTATCGATGCTTCTAGTCATAGATAGCGCGAAATAAAATGGAGAGTCGCCGATGGCAGTTTATAAAACTCTACAGCTCAAAAATCTAGACCGTGAACGAGGAATTTCTCTCAAACCTAACCTGAATTTACAGAAGTACGTCTTATAACTGCCGTAATGCATCCTGGGATATTTAATGGGTAAGTCTTAGGTTAGCACAATATTAATTCTGAGGGCGAAATTCTCGTTCGTAGCCTTGCTCCAGGACCTCGCGGTGATAGTGACATTATGAATGACCTTGTTAGGAAAATTTTTTTTTCGGAATTGTATATATGGTCTGTAAATGTACGCAAACGAACAATTAAATATCTCATTTAATACTGCGTTCTAAGCAGTGCAAAGAGAAAAAAAATGAGTGTACTCAACTACGTAAATTATGCCACTGAAAAACGCGGTAAAATTGTAAAACGACTTAGCTGTGAATCAGACGAACGTGGACCGATTCGCTATATTGGGCCTCAAGAGAAATTAACAGATAGAATTGATGAATAATCCGCTAGTACTTTTGGTTGTCAAATACGGAATAGCTACTAAAAGTAGGTATTACATCTATAATTATTGGTTCCTTATTGTTCGTAAGGTTTTCAATCAGGTCCACGGAATTTAATTTTAGTTTTCTCAATACTGGTCGATACATGCTGTCTGAAATTACAATAACACAACAATAAAGGTCTTCCAAACGGGTTGGGACCTTAATTCGAGAAACGCCAGGGACTCCAATATTTGTCAAAGGAATTAAGCAAGGAATTTGACGATTATGGCAATTATGCATGAGTAAACTAATAAAACTGCGGCCTTCGAGTTCCGATTTCCGTATGAATTCTTGAGACCATTATTTACCAAATAACGGTTCTGGCCTCCAGCGATCAAATAAGTCTTTTTCAAATCAAGCTCAAGAGGACGACACTGCAAGAATTGATCTGGCAATCAAGAAACATCGAACTTCACAAGTACAGAGTTAACGCGTTTCTTTAGCGTAGCTGTTCCGCGTAATACATCAACATAATTCTCTTCGTTATCGGAGATTTATTCAGTAAGGTCGTAAGACCGCTCACTTTTTACATTCATGTAAATCCACAGATTATATTACACAGTTTTTAGCAAGATTTCCGCACAGCTCCCTACTTCATTATGTATACAGTTCTAAGATTAACCGATTGACATTGAGGCTTTGTTTTCAAAAGTATGGGGTTCTACGGAAATCTTTAACAGTTAACTGCTCAAATATAGTTCTTAAGTAAAATTGTTGTTTTGTTTGTACCATTTCTGCCGCAGCTGTTGTGAACTTTGGTCGACAGTGTGCACCAAGGGAATGCCAGGTCGTTACAGCGATTTTGACCGGCTTTTTGATAGGCTGATGGTTCCCTGAGGATATCATTCACCAATGGTAAATCGTTCTAATCATCCGGAAAGGGAAGGAAAAATCTTTGCACCCAATTCTTTCGCTTAGTCCTCCAAAAAATGTCTGAGTGTAAAGACGATCCCCAAATACTATTTTTCGAGTTGAAGCAAATAGCAAGTGGCCGCGTTCAGTGCAATATATATCGCTACCTTCCAACCATCCTCTCGCTGACAATCAACTCAGCTCTACCACGCGTGGGGCCATTCATCTTTATCACTACTTGCTGAGGTATCTTGGACGATTTGCTTTCAACTTGAGACCCCAGTGTCTTCTGTAACAATGGGGGACACGTCGGCACCCTTAACGTGCACTGTATGCATAACTAAATTCACGCACATGTGTACAGGAAACAACACATAAATGGGATACCAGGAAGCTACTTGAACTATACGACAATTAGTAGATGCACGTACGCAAAAATAGACTGAATAGTCAAACTGACCTTTTGGAGAAGTAAGTCAGC